>NW_015386960.1:827106-840912 GCF_001527695.2 Protobothrops mucrosquamatus
AATGGACTTCCAGAAGCGGCATCCACACAGAGAACCGGTTGTTCACATATCTGAATCCCACCACTGGACGGGAGTGCTTTCTTTGTGGAAAGGATCTGATTTCCTTTACTGTGCTCCTCTTTTCTTCCAATTAACTGAAGATTATATTGCCAGCTGACCAAAGCAAATAGGAGACAGTGATTGTAAGTGATGGCTAACTATGGGGATGGGAAGAAGGCTCCTACTCAAGGTTCTATGACTCTATGACTTTCAGGCATGATCTTTGCTGCACTGAATTAAAATTCCAGGGTAACTAGGCCTGCCTGATAAACTGGATTAGGCTTAATTTATGTATCCATGAAATACACAATTTAATGAATGTTACATTGAACTGGTTATGTTACTCTCTAACCAACATGGCCTTTCGGAATAGTGGGGAGTATGGGTAGGGCAAAGGAGCAAAAGCATTTGATGATGTTATGCAAATATTCACATTTTGAATATTGAGATGTAAATACATCTTGACAGCCATTATGTGGCATGTCACTGTGCATGTTGCCCTTTTGATACCATTGCAGTTACTACAGGTGCTGCTTCTTGTCAGTATTATTTCCTGTGGGCTCTGCATATTGATTTATACATATTCATAAAATCATGATATTCACAGATAACCTACAAAGAAATCAATTATATTATGCCTAAAGAATTCCTAGCTACCATGAAGTCATTTAAGTTGCTATCCTGTATAAATCAAATGCTAGATTGAGCTTATACAGCCATAAAAATAGTTTGCAGACCACTGGGTGGAAATAGCTAATAGCTATAAGATTTTGTACAGAAAGGGGATTTGAATTCCAATTTGAGCACTATTACCATAATGCAATAGTAGGTACTGGATGGTCATGAGTATTGATGATGTAATTTTTCCCCATTTTATTATAGTTGACTAATTGAAATTGATGTTGTAATTCTATGAGTAAAAAGCAGTTGTCTGTTTCCTCCTATGTAATTAATACTAGCTAGACAGGAATTTTCCCTTCTCTAATTAAACTCCTAGACTCTACAAGAGAAACTTCAAATGAGAATACTAAAAGGTAGTGAAATGGGAGAAAAAAAAATCCCTTTAGTCTGACAATTGGTAGGAGAGCTGTAATATAACTGTTTCTAAATGCACAAGGCCATTAATGTCTTCCAGCAGGTAACCTGGATCATTAGAAAGCACCCTATATATTTAAACTCTGACATACAGAACATGTTTTGTTAATGCCTGCCTACTGAGAAAGCAAAACATAGGGAGAATTTATTTCTTAGGATCCAAAGACTCATATAAGTAGATTTATAATAGCAAAACTATGAATCCATTATAATATAATTCCAATAACTACTATGTATTAAATTTGAGCTCTACTTGTATTATAATAAATATTTGGTTTCTTGCATCTCTTTGCCCCACCTACTAATAATAATAATAATAATAGTAAAGTTGGAAGGGACCTTGAAGGTCATCTAGTCCAACCCCCTGCTCAGGCAGGAAACCCTATACCATTTCGGACAAATGGCTGTCCATTCTCTTCTTAAAAACTTCCAGTGTTGGAGCATTCATAACTTCTGAAAGCAAGTTGTTCCACTGATTAATTGTTCTCACTGTCAGGAAGTTTCTCCTTAGTTCTAGGTTGCTTCTCTCCTTGCTTAGTTTCCACCCGTTGCTTCTTGTCCTGCCTCCAGGCGCTTTGGAAAATACTCTACATAAAGACAAAGTAATTTCTTTTAACCTGGACATAATAATAATAATAATAATAATAATAATAATAATAATAATAATAATAATAATAATAATAATAATAATAATAGTAATAATAATAATAATAATAATAATAGTAATAATAATAATAATAATAATAGTAGTAATAATAATAATAATAATAGTAATAATAATAATAATAATAATAATAATAATAATAATAATAAAGTTGGAAGAGACCTTGGAGGTCATCTAGTCCAACCCCCTGCTCAGGCAGGAAACCCTATACCATTTCAGACAAATGGCTGTCCATTCTCTTCTTAAAAACTTCCAGTGCTGGAGCATTCACTGCTTCTGGAGGCAGGATGTTCCACTGGTTAATTGTTCTAACTATCAGGAAGTTTCTCCTTAGTTCTAGGTTGCTTCTCTCCTTGATTGCTTATTTTCCTTGTTTTGTTAACAGTTGATGTTGTCCATCTGGGAATTAACTTTCATACCAACTTCCTTTTCAAGATCCCTCCTCTCTTCCCCTCCTACTCAGAGGACTCTAGTGCTTTTTTTCAGTTCCTTCTTATGGTGCAAGCTAGGGAAAGGCCCATCATTGATCACTCTTCCATTCATTCTCTTCCTTTGTTGATTGAAAAAGTAAAATGTATTCCTCTCAAGCGGAATCTGTGAATAACAATCACTCCAATCTCCTTTCTGAAACAGTCAAAGATATGGGAAGATTTCCATCTTCTTCCAGGAAGAGACTGCAGAGGAGATTCCACAATTTCCTGGTCAGAGGTGCTATGCAAAGCAAANGAAAAGGTGGCGGAACTCAAACCTGGCCACGCCCTCATCAAACCCTAGGACCGCCCCTTTAGAGAACAGGAATGCAAGTAAAATTTGGGAGGGGCTATTTCCGGTGTGGGAGGGGCTATTTCCGGTGCGGCCGGCCCGGAAAAAGGTGCCGGAACGCGGTTCCGCCGCGTTCCGGCTGAAAAAAAGCCCTGATTAAATGCCTTACTGAAGTCCAAATAAATTATATCCACAGCATTCCTCTGGTCCACTAATTTTGTCACCTGGTCAAAGAATGCAATAAGAGTTGTCTGTCATAATCTGTTTTTGACAAACCGATGTTGGCTTTTGGTAATGACTTTGTTTGCCTCTAGATGTTCTCTGATTCGTTGCTTGATTATCTTTCCCAAGATCTTCCTAGGTACTGAAGTCAGGCTGATAGGTCTGTAGTTTCCTGGATACAATTTTTTCCCTTTTTTGAAGATAGGAACTACATCAGCTCTTTTCCAGTCCTCTGGTAGTTCCCCAGTGCTCCAGGATCTTTGAAAGATATAGTTCAATGGTTCTGAGATCACATCTGCCAGTTCCTTGGGGTGTAGTCCTTCTGGTCCTGGTGATTTGGATTCATATAGGGTGGATAGGTGCTCACTTACCATTTTCTTGCCTATCTTAACTTGTTTTTCTAATCTGTTTTTTATGGTACTGTTTTTGATAGGTTGGACTGTTTTTTCTATTTGTGTAAATACGGATGCAAAAAACTAGTTGAGTAGTTCTGCTTTCTCCCTGTTGCTTGTCACCTTCTTGCCACTTTCTCCCACTAATTGACCAATCATTTCCTTAAAGCTATTTTCTATTGATTCTTAATGATAAAGCTTTTCCTTAAAATTTGAACTGGGATCTTTCCCAACAATTGGATCTCATTCCCAAAATCATAAATCTTTGTTGTCAATATCTTTGCAGCATTTGTTGTTGAACAAATCCTCCTACAAGTTGAAGCACAGTGTCTCTTGACAATTGTGTTATGATTGGATATTCTAAGTCCATTTCCCAATCTCCATCAATCGTCTTAAGAAAGTGCACTCCATCACTCATCAATTCTGTCATCTCTAAATCTTTAGAATCCATGCCCTTTTCAGCCTTCTCCACCAAGACTGCAATTTTCACACTAGACTCCTTCTCCTTCAAATCTGCCAGCAACAAATTAGATTCCAATCCATCAAATTGTAACTCTGGTTTAGCTGTTGTTACTTGTATCTGAGTGTCATCTTGGGGTTGATTTAAAACCATTATTATTTTATAAATATTTGTCAAAGTTTTCAATTTGAGCTCCAAGATGAAAAGCATTTTTCCCAAAGGCTTCCCAAAGGCCTTTATCCTTAAGTTGATGCATTGTTTGCATTTTTGATATAGTCTAAAACACTCCTGGAGCTGAGCTTTCACAACCATGTATAAACAATTCCTCTCAAAGACAGGGGAAGTAGATGTATCATATCAGAATAATTGGAGAACATTGAGATTATATTTCCCATAATAAAAAATGAATAGAAAAAATAAGGGAGATTCCATCAGATGTTAAAAAATAAGACCAGAGCTTTTAAAAATTAATAAAATATAAAATCCTTATAGTGAAAATTGAATGTAAATATCAATCAAATGAGATCACATTCACTACCCAGAAAATCACCGTTGACTCTCATACAGGAAAAGCGATTTACAACTCAAAAAAAGCAATAAAAAGGTGAAAAATATTCACCTTAAAATCCAGCAAGGGGTCAGAATAAATCAGCATTCAGTCAGTTAACAGCTAAAGACAAAAATCAAAAAGAAAAAAGAAACTTCAAAAAGTGCAGTTAAAATCAAGGTATGCTTAAAACAAACAAACAGTTGAAAGGAAAAGATGGAGATCCAACCCTCCTGCCAACCTACCAAGAATTGCAACTGTCGAGATTTCTCTTCCCAACTATTTGAGGTTTGTTTTGGATCTTTTCTAAAGGCTCTTGTTCGAATCTAGAGAGTCTGCCACCAAAGAATCAGCTTTGGTGGCAGAATCAGCTGTTTGTCTGCAGGGGGAAAAAAAGATCACCCTACTGTTCAGTATGCCGTTTTTGGAGGATTTACTCTGGATCAACTGTTTTATTCTAGAACAGCACAAAGGAGAGGGGGGGGGAAACATGCTAAATTCCTGCAAACCTCCATGGTCTATTATTAGAAAAGATTAACATAGCTACTTATATATTGCTACTGATCCTAGCAGTTCTGCATCTCATTCAAATGATAAAGGGTACATGATTTTGAACAAAATGTATGTGCTATTTATCATCTCCTACTCTGTGTTTTCCCCTCCTTCTTCATACTGGTTATTTTTTCAACTAAATCTCTGCAACTGGAGGCATTTTCCACACCTCAACAGATCAGCCACAATGGCACAGTCATTTTTCAGGGATGAATGTTCATCTGTGGCACCTATTTGTATAATAGTTTGGCCTTTTAAGCTTAAACACTCCTTTGTGCAACTGGATTCTTGATTTTCTTACCAACAGGCCCCAATATGTGTGAGTTGGAACAAATACCTCTAATACCATTTTCTTGAACACAGGTTCTCCTCAGGGCTGTGTCTTAAGTCTGCTGCTGTTCACCCTGTTGACCCATGACTATTGTGCTAGGTTTGCCACCAACCATATTGTGAAGTACGCAGATAATACAACAGTAGTGGGCCTTATTCAGGATGACAAGGTGGAAGCTTACCGCAAGGAGGTTGAGGGGTTGGTGAACTGGTGTAAGGAAAACAGCCTAGTTTTAAATACCGGAAAAACCAAAGAGATCATTGTCGATTTCAGAAAAGGCAGGCACAGCCACACTTCTTTGTGCATAAATGATTAACCTGTAGAGATGGTTACCAGCATCAAATTCCTGGGTGTGCAGCTGACGAATAGGCTGGCTTGGTCGTTCAACAGTGAGAAACTGGTGAAGCGGGCACAGTAGCGCCTGCATTTTCTGCATCGGATGAGAAAAGCACATCTTCCTTCCCTGTCCCCTGTCCTGACTACTTTCTACAGGGGGACGATCGAGAGCATCCTGCCATACAGCATCACGGTCTGGTTTGGAAGCATCACTGCTTCAGACAGGAAGGCGGTGCAGAGAGTGGTTAGAATGGCTGAAAAGATCAGTGGTTGTTCCCTCCCTCCCATCCAGGATATAGCACAGAAACGTTGCTTGAGCAGGGTCCGTAAGATTATCTGGGACACTACACATCCTCTTCATGACCTGTTTTCCTTGTTACCTTCTGGGAGGAGGCTTCGTTATATCCATAGCAGAACATCCAGATTCAGCCATAGTTTCATTCCACACAGCATTAACCTTGAGAACTCTCAAGCTTCCTCCTTCCGTTATATATTCAAGATGGACAGTACTTAATATTTATTTGCAATGTATATGTAGGGGTGTGGGTCGATACATATGTTGTACATAGTATGTTTAGGTGTGTGTCATGTATGTGTTTCACTTTGAGAGCGGGCAACTAAATTTCATTTTTAATGTGTGCGTTGTGCCCAGAGTAAAAAATGACAATAAAGTTTATCTTATCTTGTCTTATCAAATAGTGCTCCATACAAACACATTAATTGGGGATGCCTACAGATACAAAGATAGAGAATTAGAACTTATACAGCTGTTTCGTTTATGTTTATACTGCTGAGGGAATCCTGATTCATTTATGTTTATACTGCTGAGGGAAGTAGGTATAAAGGTAGAGGTAGGTAGGTATATTTGGAGAAACCACACACACACACACACACACACACGGTGAGAGGGAGTGGGAGGGAAAAGAGGGAGAAGCAGCATAAATGATTGGTTTCTAAAAGGAAATGCCATAGATATTGTAGTGCTTTTAGTGGGCAAATGTTTCAAACCATTCCATTTGTCTTTTTTTAATGATAGGTTAGGACTCACCAATTGTACTAGTTTTTTTTTTTGTTTTTTTTTAAATGTGTTTTGCTCATATGCAGTTTCCTAACCAATCCTAATGCTGATCCTTTCCTTTCTTAGCCAAAATAGCTACCTGACATTCTAGGACATTGCATTCTACATAAATGCTTTTTTTTTTTTTTTACTTTTATCTATTTATTAATATTTTGACTTCCTTTCTTTTTGGCCAATGTACATAACACGAGCACAGCCTGTCATTTGTATTCCTGGAGAATGGTTCTAGTTATTAAATGGAATTTGGAGGAAGAAAAGATCTCACAGTCTGATCTGGTAACTTTGTGGTCACGGTGCCCTGAGAAATTGTGTTCTCCAACATTACAAACATTTCCCTTTGAAGGTTCAGAGCCACACTGACACGTGCTCTTCAACCTGTTCAGCACACAGTGCTTCTGATAAATTCAAACTGTCATTACTGCTCAAAGGAAAAGGCACTGTAAGAATAAAGTAAGTTATGTGTGGTGCTGACACATGCAGGCAACTGTGTGTGAAAGGAATAGGGAAGTTTCACTTGAGTTTCACTTTATTAACTCTATAAATGCCATATAGTAGCTGTGAAGCAATGTGAGCAAATATTCTTCTACTATGTCTTACTTCACCCTGGAGCCTACAGATGGAATGAGAAAAAACTAGCAAATAAATAAAGTGGTTTAAGACCTTTCTCCTTTTGTGGGGGAGTTATTTTAAATTATTTCAAATGGAGAAATGGAGGTTTTAGCAAAGAGCTCTGAGGTTGGGAACACAGCCCTTCCCCCCCCCCAAAAAAAAAGTGATTTGGGTATTTTTCTTCATTAATCGTCCAAGGATTAATTTGCTTGGTGGTAGTGGAATTTTACTGAAGTGCTCCACTCTAATGCTTTGTTGTATGCCTTTTTCATTTGATTACTTTCAGTCAGTTTTTGACATGGGGTGACTGCCTCAACACGCCCATGAATTTTTCTTGCCAAGATTTAGGAAATGGCCTAGGGCTGAGACAGAGTAGCTGGCTCAAGGTCTCTCAGTTGGCTTTCTGCCTGAGAGGGACTAAACTCATGGTCCCTGGTTTCTAGCCTGATGCCTCAACCACTACATCAACCTGATTCTCCTTGCGTTTAAACCAACAGAACTCTTTATTTTGGATTCCCAAGAAGTTAAATATTTTAAAACAATGAGCTACCTTGATAAGAAAGTAAGATTTCTAAAGCAAGAGAATAATTGAAGTCTAAATGGTTAACTTTTCTATTAATACTGTCGGATAAATATCATATACAAGTTTGGTAGGGGGATGACTGAAATCCAAGAATTTGGAATTTTATTATTATGTCACTTCTTTTATGTGATGTTCCTGAATGATTAATTTATTTCATGTAATTAGAATAATAAACATAATTTTATGTTTACAATTGGGCGGCTGCTGCAGGTCAACTGTCAAATATTATGAAATATGGATAAAATCCCAAAACCATAGTAAGAATACCTTAACTGGGATTGATTATATTGTTTGAGCTAGAGATTTGGGTGACTTCAGTCATGCAGAAAGAGAAGGGCCTGGAATTAGGTGACCCCTCAGAGATTTCCAAAACCTAATCTGAGCACCTTAATTGTATAATTCATCATCATCATCATCATCATCATCATCATAAAGTTGGAAGGGACCTTGGAGGTCATCGAGTCCAACCCCCTGCTCAGGCAGGTAACCCTATACCATTTCAGACAAATGGCTGTCCAGTCTCTTCTTAAAAACTTCCAGTGTTGGAGCATTCACCGCTTCTGGAGGCAGGTTGTTCCACTGGTTAATTGTTCTAACTGTCAGGAAGTTTCTCCTTAGTTCTAGGTTGCTTCTCTCCTTGATTAGTTTCTATCCATTGCTTCTTGTCCTGCCTTCAGGTGCTTTGGAAAATAGCTTGACTCCCTCTTCTTTGTGGCAGCCCCTGAGATATTGGAACACTGCTATCATGTCCCCCCTCGTCCTTCTCTTCATTAAACTAGACATACCCAATGCCAGCAGCCGTTCCTTATATGTTTTAGCCTCCAGTCCCCTAATCATCATTGTTGCTCTTCTCTGTAATCTTTCTAGAGTCTCAACATCTTTTTTACATCGTGGTGACCAAAACTGGATGCAGTATTCCAAGTGTGGCCTTACCAAGGCATTGTAAAGTGGTATTAATACTTCACGTGATCTTGATGAGCAATTATCAATGAGCAATGTACAGAACATGAACTAATCCTCTTTTACCAGCCACGTTTCCCACAGGTTCTGCCCATGAACTCAGGAGACATTTGGTAAAGTGAACACATTCTGTGTTGTTGATATTATTCTGATTTAGTTTAGCCTCGTTTAATTCAGCCTATACTTTAAAAAAATCAGGTCATGCAAATGAGCTTTACCTTAAAGGTTTTGTTTTTTAAAAAAAGAGGCTTTAAAGTCACACTTTTAATTGCCCTTTTTTTCCTTAGCAGTAAGAACTCAGGGTATGATTACAACTCCATAACACTCACTTAAACAATACATTTGAAGTGAAGACACATGTAAATTTATGTTGTTATATTGTATTAATATATTGCCGATGGACTTTTGTTAGTTTTCAGGATTTGATGAAAAACATAGTGCAGAACACCTCTTAAGAGTATATCTATCTCTAACTCTATATGTATATCTATATCTTCCTGTTTTAGCATCCTCATTTCAATTTAGCCCACATTAGCAGGAGTTAGCAAGAAAATTGATAACTAGAAAAGCTGATCTGAATGATCCCAACTTTTTCTGCTCATTTTTACTGATAACTAGCAGGAAAAGAATGAAGTGATGGCTTGAGATTTAAAATGTATTCCAAATATAATTTTTTTAACTGAACATTATTCAGTGGTAGTTTATGCTGCCAGCTACTTCTTCCTCCATCCAAGTTTTCCTGCTCCCCCCCCCCAAGAGTTCCCCCTCAACTTTCCTTTGATAACTCAGTACTTTTTTCCTCTGCTATAAGAAAACCATCCTGAAGGAAACTAAGCTAACTGCCATTCTCAAGTTGAATTTACCAGCTCATTACCACAAAGTATCAGTTGGGGTATCTGGACGGCTTCCCCTACTTTGTAAATTCACAAAAAAACATGGTTTCTCATTGTTTGTCATTCTCTACTGCAGGTTTTTTAACAGTGATTGACTATCATATCTTCTGAGACCATAATTAGTTTTAATTAGCTTTATTGGTTTGGTTTGGTTTATTTTTACTTAATATCAACCAAATTCAAGTATGTTGCTGGGAAGAATTGCTGCGATAGAAAACGTAGTAATGGCTGCTGTGTCTTTTGATGTCATCATCTGCAAACTCAAAGGTTATATCTACTAAATATGGTTAACACTAAATGTGAGTATCATATTATTATTCATTAAACAAACTTATATAGCCAGCCAGCTCACACGTAGGTGCCTTTGGGTGGTTTACAACATTTCAAATATCCACCGTGTAATAATTAATGCTCCCCCTCCATGACAGCAACAATACAATCAAATCAACCCTTTGACTTGCTCCACACCATTCATGGTCCTCAAGTGCACTGACAAAACCACCTTTTCAGGGCCTTTTGGAAAAGCAACAGGGTGGGGGACGGGAGTAGGCCCAATATCTATTTCTGTATGTCCTTGGCATTTACTAGCCTCAAGAAATTTAGTGACCTAAGGAAAGGAAATCAAGAAAGGAAAGAATAAGCTGAAATTGAATCCAGACAAGATGGAAATAGTCTTGAAAAGAAACTAGACACAAGAACTGACATGACATCTGTTCTGGATATGGATGTGTTTATACAGGAAAATGCTAGTGTGGCTTGAGTTCTATTTCTCATTGGATCTGCAATTGTCATCAGTGACAAGCAATATGTCAGCAATATTTATGTATTTATTTGATTGATTGATTGATTGATTGATTGATTTCCAAAGCTTCCCATCTCAACAAGTGATTCTGGGTGGCATACATCATAAGACCTAAAACAATTACTGCTGGTATGTGAAAAACAATTCTTCCAGAGTCAGCTCTAGCAGGGATTAACCATGCTTTGGCTATCCTGCAAAACAACTACTGCAATGGGCTTTATAAGGGGCTATCATAGAAAAGTGCCCAAGAATTGCAACTGAGGCAAAATGTGAAAGCCAACCTGTTGACTGGTGCAAGGTACATGATGCCTGTATTGAAATATTTTTCACTGCTACAAATTGCCCACAGGTCATAATTTAAGCTGATCTTTAAAGCAAAAGTATATGTAGAAATGCAAGAGAGCCAAATAATAATAATAGTAATAATAATAGTAATAATAATAGTAATAATAATAGTAATAATAATAGTAATAATAATAGTAATANTAATAATAATAATAATAATAATAATAATAATAATAATAATAATAATAATAATAATAATAATAATAAAGTTGGAAGGGACCTTGGAGGTCATCTAGTCCAACCCCCTGCTCAGGCAGGAAACCCTATACCATTTCAGACAAATGGCTGTCCAGTCTCTTCTTAAATACTTCCAGTGTTGGAGCATTCACCACTTCTGGAGGCAGGTTGTTCCACTGGTTAATTGTTCTAACTGTCAGGAAGTTTCTCCTTAGTTCTAGGTTGCTTCTCTCCTTGATTAGTTTCCATGGCAAATACAATGTTGTGACTGATGAACCAGACCTCAGTACATAATGAAAATATTTACAGGTTGATGTCAATATGCAGTTATTATTTTGATGCCATGAAGTTCACTGCAGATGTTGTTGCTTTAATATGAAGCCAATCAAGTGGCTGCTGGTATGATTGTATAGTTGCTGCTGTCAAGGAGGGGGTGGAGGCTATGGGTTCTCATATTATGAAATTTTAATGTTGTAGATGCCCAGAGGTTCTGTGTATAAGTTGGCAACCATATAAATTTGTTTAATAAACTAATAAATAAAACATCAGATCAGTAGGTAAAGGGCTTCTCCTGAGTGATATCCAGGCTATCAAATGCGTACCCTAAGAAGATATTCAGGCAGCAATTGCAAAGGACCTCCATAACTACCTTGAATGTTGGAATAAACAGAGAGAATACATTTCATAATATATAAATTTCAGGATTTGGCAGACTGCACCAAAATCTCTGTTTTAAAAATGCAATGGTAGAAGGGAAGGAATTTTTTTCTGATTTCTAGGTAGAAAGGTAACATTGTTGGCTGTGCTTTTGAATAACTTAATGTTGGCATGGACACTTATACTTTCAAAATCTATGCAGGAATAGCTACTATTGCTCAAGCTATTATACTCATCTGATTTATGCCTGATCAGGAATCTTAACTATGTAGAAGCCAATGCTTACAGACAGATGAAAGTATTACTGTTCAAGGAACAAATCATGTGGGACAGAGCCTAAAATATAACTCCAGCCCAGCTCTTAAAAATTTCAAGGGACTCTTTTGATGCTAGGAGTATTTTGGAAACCGAATCAAGAAAATTTTGCAAAAGTGTAAGAGAAATAACAGTAATTCTGATATATTAGATTATGACATTACTGGAATTCTTTTTATTATTCCTTATTCCTTTCTTTACAACTAACTGGAATCATGATGATGATGATGATGATGGTGATGATGATAATGATGATGTTGATGATGATGATTGTCATCGTCATCATCATCATCATCATTATCCATGAGCTAGTCAATCAAAGCCAAGCTATGGTTTCTTAAATGGCATTTTTGTAATGGATTTGAGTTTTTTTGTGGCTCATTAAAATAAGTATATTCTGATATATACAATAAAGAAGCATTTAGGGACATGTGCCAAAGGCATTTGAACAAGCTGTGAGAACAGCTTATAGAAGTTCACTTGAGTGCAGAAGCTGAAACAGTCCACTCGATACCATAAGCTCGGCATTAAAAGCTCAGTGCTCTTATTTCCCTAGTGACTGTATTAAAAGCAGCCTACCATGGTGATCACAGGCACGTGATCATAACAAAGGACTTACATTACTCCCAAGGGTAGCACAATATGAGTAAGCAGTTCCAAACGTCATCAAAGCCTGCATTCCAGTAAAATCCAGCAATGTTGTTACAACTTCAAAATGACTCGTGCCTCAGCAAAATACATTTTTACCACTGACTACATATCTCACCAACTTTTCAAACAATGAATTGTTACATAATTCACATAGTTGTTACATAATTTAAAATAACAAGCACAAACAAGACAACAGTTTAACATGTGGGAATAATACATTATATCTTTATGTTCCTAAGGTCCATGAACTTTTCATCCTTGGGTGTTCGAAGATCGTGGTTTATTTTTGTGCATCCATTTTGATGCCCAAATTGTATTTACTGTATTTATCTGTTGCCCAATAACCAATACATGGTTGCATGCCTCATAAAAATACATATAATATAAAATATTAATAAAACAAAGGTACTAAAAGAAGTTATTTAAAAAAAAGAATGATTAGCAGTTCATACAAGCCACAATAAAAACCTTTACAAGTTCAAAGTTTTAAAACCAGATTGTAAAACCTTAGAACAAAGCAAAATCTGATTGGAATGATGGTGTGATTTCATTCACATTCATAACTTAAGTTCAAAAGCAACAAGAATGTCAAATCTTTTAGAAAATATTAATGCTGCAATTTTGGGGGATAGATAACCTTCAAGGACCTTTTTTGAGGATTTAGGATTAGGAAAGAACAATCTGAGCTGTACTGCAAAGTGCTGATACAGAAGTTGTATTGAACCCAATAAAGTTGCAATTTAAAATATAAATATTTTAAACATTGTTCATTGGCAAGGTTAACCTCTGGCAGGAATGTCATAATCCAGTACTCCTTCTGTTACTATTCTTTTTAATAAAAAATTCTGATAAATGTTTATGATGTCACTACTGCTATGAGAATCAATTTGGCATAGAGATTAATGTATCAGTTAGAAACAAAGAGACAATGAGTTCTATTCTGTCTTAGGCAAAAAGACAGTTAAGTGACACTCTATCTCAACACTAGGAAGGAGGCAATGGCAGACCATTTTCAAAATATTGCCAAGAAAACTTCAAGGTCTTGACCAGGTAATTGCAAGGAGTCAAGAAATAACTCAAAGGCACCAAACAAACACCTGCACATATAGAATAGTCTTTAAATAGAGGCCGTCGTGAGGCCCCTCCTCAAGAAGCCTTCCCTGGACCCAGATGAGTTGGCCAGCTATCGCCCGGTCTCCAACCTTCGCTTTGCGGCGAAGGTTGTTGAGAGTGTGGTTGCGCAGCAATTCTCCAGACACCTGGATGAAACAGTCTATCTAGACCCATACCAGTCGGGCTTCAGGCCGGGGCACAGCACGGAAACGGCATTGGTCGC
>NW_015386960.1:842332-844956 GCF_001527695.2 Protobothrops mucrosquamatus
AGCGGGCCTGGCCTAGGGAGGATTTTAAATTGGGTTTTTTAGAAAATTTTAATACCACAACTCTAAAATATTTGGTTTTAATTTGGTTTTATTAGGCGGGGATTGTGGGTATGTTTTGTTTTAAATATGTTGTGAGCCGCCCTGAGTCCCGTTGGGAGAAGGGCGGGATATAAATCAAATAAAATGAAATGAAATGAAAATAAAATGAAATATGCTGTGGTCTTACAGCAAGTTCATACTCTCAGCTCAATCACACAAGGAGGAATGCTCATTCTGTACACAAGAAGAGAGTAACATAGGAGAAAGGAAAACATGGGGGGATGGTGGGAGTGGAAAGAATGAAAGGAAGAATGAATGAATGAGCTGAAGAACTGCAGACAGTGGTGGGATTCAGCCGGTTTGCACCACTTCGGCCGAACCGGTAGCTAATTTTTTGTTGCCCAGGCCCAAAATGGACTTCCAGAAGCGGCATCCACACAGAGAACCGGTTCTTCGCATATTTGAATCCCACCACTGACTGCAGATAGACTGAACACACAGAGTAACAAGGCTATACTATAGATAAAACAATATAGAGCAAGGGAAGAAAAAATACAAAGGATTTGGGCAAAAAAGATCACTCAAAAAAGCAGTTTTTATTTTAAAAAAGCAGCAGAATAATTTTTAATCTCTCTCCTCTCACCTATCACCAAGCAAACCTGCCTAAACAAGTTCTAGCAGGAGCGCTCTGATGGGTAGGGTTTGTGGGAGAACACACCACCTAGTGATTCATATCACTGTCAGAGACCATCACTCCACCTCTCATGTTTTCCTCTTTCTCCTGTTTGTCTTCTTGTGTAGCTTCCTTCCCAAGCTTTGTCCATAAATGGGAGGAAAGTTACAACAATTTCCAATTCAGTAAGTCCACTTAGATCCTCTCTGAATCATTTCAAAAGGACTTGAGATTGCATTGTACCCTTCAAACTGAATTTGTTTTAATCAAAGCTCCCTTCCCCACCAGAAGCTTCATTTAGTCCTAGCATCAAATATTCATAAATCCTTTTTACAGGTTATATCGCAAATACGGACAATTTCAAAGTGTCAACTTTATTGAGTTTTTGGGTACAGAATAAAAAAAACTATATGTTATTGATATTTTTTTTAAAATGAAAACGATAACAGCTTCATTGCTTTTGATGGAAAAGAAAAATGTGATACTCTTCATATAAAGGATAAAAACAATTCTTGGCAAGGAAACAGAATGCTGTTTTAGCTTCATATTCAGAAGTACTGTTTCCTTCATTTTTAATTTTTAATTATTCATGGTTTCTAACTAATCCAGAAATCTTTCCTAAGGACTAAAGTTGTCATATTTGCATATTGATGTTTGGCAATTGACAAAATGAGGGGTCCTTGGTACTCTCTGATATTGCTTGTTTTCTTGCAAATGTTTCATCACCCTAACTAGGTAACATCATCAGTGCTAGTAAGGAGTGCTGTTTGCTGTCAGTTTATTATATTCTGGTGTCTTGCCTGTCTGGGTGGGTGGGTGGGGGCGGTCTTAGGGATTCTTTGGTTGGGCTATTTACTAATGGTTCTGTGGCAGTTTCTTGATTGGGGTATTTACTTGATTGTTGGTCTGAAGTTGACCTTGGAGTTAATCTATGCTGATCTGAGTGCTGATTACGGTGGAGAGGTGCTGGAGTCTTTTTCTCTTTTGCTGGAGTCTTGATTGTCTCTTTTGCATAATCTATAGATGTTATTAATGTCTATGTGTCTACTGATGGCTGATTTGTCAGAGTGCCAGGTTTCTAGAAATTCCCTGGCATTTTTGGATTTGGCCTGGTCTAGTATTGTCACATTTTCCCAATTAAAAATATGGTTAATTCTGTCTATATGTTGTGAAATTAAAGAATTTTCATCATGCCTTTTGGCTGCCAGTTGGTATTCATAAATGCATTCTGCCAGTCTTCTGCCTGTTTGTCCTACATAGTGGTTGTTGCAGTTCTTACACTGTATGTTGTAGATGACTCCTGTTTTTTCTTCTGGAGTTGCTGGGCTTTTTGGTTTGCTTAGGATGTTTTGAAGGGCTTTAGTTGGCTTGTGTGCTACGCTGATTCCATGTGGTAGTTTCAGGCTATTTGCAGTTTCTGAGATATTCTTGATCTATGGCAGTGTGATTCTTTTGGGGGTTTGTGTTGGTTGTGCTGTATTGGTTTGAGTGGTCAAGGACTTTTTGATGAAGTGGAATGGATATCCATTTTGTTGGAATGTGTTGTATAGATTTATTTATTTATTTATTTTATTTATTTATTTAATTTAATTTATATGCCGCCCTTCTCCCGACAGGGACTCAGGGCGGCGCACAACATATTTAAAACCAGAACATATATACAATCCCCCCCTTAAAACCGAATTAAACCGAATTTTAATGTTGCGTCTTCCAAATATTTAAAACCCAATATAAAATCCACCCTAGGTCAGGTCCGCTTGCTGGAAGAGCCATGTCTTGAGGGCGCGACGGAAGGTAAGGAGATCCGGAATTATCCGGATCTCGGGGGGTAGTTCATTCCAGAGGGTAGGGGCACCCACAGAGAAGGCCCTCCCCCTGGGGGTCGCCAGCCGACACTGCTTGGCCGACGGCA
>NW_015386960.1:845997-849535 GCF_001527695.2 Protobothrops mucrosquamatus
AATATTGAACAAAAGGGGAGAGAGGACCGACCCCTGAGGGACCCCACAAGTTAGGGGTCTAGGAGTTGACCTCTGTCCCCCTGCCAATACAGACTGCGTACGGTCGGTGAGGAAGGAGGAGAACCACCGCATAACGGTGCCTCCGACTCCCAACTCACCGAGACGCCGCAGCATGATACCGTGGTCTACGGTATCAAAAAATGTTCCATTTCCTTGCCCTGCTGTTCTGAGTTGCTGCAGTGTGTTTGGGCTCATTTAAATAAAGTCCTTACACAGCTTCTCTGGTGGGAGGTTGGGTTGTTGCTTTTGTAGTGGAGCACCTGGTTGGTATGGTTGGTTTTTCTGTAGACTTGGACTTCTAATTTGCCATTGTGGTCTCTGCTGATCAGGATGTCCAGGAAGGGCAGTGAGTTGTTGTTTTCTTCTTCTCTAGTAAACAGGATTCCTTTAAAAATGTTATTGATGGTTCTGTGAGTTTCTCTAATTGGTCCTTTTTTATTGTGGTGAAGGTGTCATCTACATATCTGATCCCTATTTTTTGTTGTATTTGTGGAAGTGCTATGGCTTCTAGATATGGCATTATGACCTCCACTATAAGTCCTGAAAGCAGTGATCCCATAGGTATCCCTTTAATTTGTTGGTAGATTTGGCCATCAAATTGGAGGTATGTAGTTAAGCAGAGATTTGTGAGATCCATAATCCTGGGTATTTTGATCTTTGTGTATTCAATTAAGTCATCCTTGCATTGTAGTGGAGACATAATGGAGTGTTGGCTTCCTCTTGTCAGATGCCCAAGCTTTTTTGTTAGTTTTTTTGCATACCATGTTTCCCTGAAAGTAAGACCTGGTCTTATATTATTTTAGTCACCAAAATAAGAACCAGGGCTTATTTTCTGGGCAGGTCTTATATTTTTGCAGCCGCAGTGGAGTAGGAGGTGAAGCGGGGGTTGGTGGGGTGGAGGATGAAGCGAGACAGTGGGGAGGTGGAGGATGAAGCGATACACCAGTGCTGTGGCCACTAAGAAAGGCAGTGGGTGGGTGGAGGATGAAGCAAGGTGGGGTGTGTGGAGCTGCCCCATGTGCCCCACATGGACTGACAGAGGACCCCACAGCCAAGCTATCAATGTGCCAACAACTGCCTAGCCCCAACAGCCCCATGCAGGATTGCCCTCCTGCTTCTTCTTCTTACTCACTGCTGCAACAAAGCAGGAGGCTGAGCAATGCACCAGTGCTGTGGCCATTAAGCGAGGGGGTGGAGGGGTGGAGAATGAAGCTTCTTCTCCTCCTTACTCACCGCCGCAATGAAGCAGGAGATGTACCCATGCTGTGGCCACTAAGCGAGGCCGTGGGGGGTGGAGGATGAAGCCCCAACATTATCATTGGTTGCCTGGCCTGCAGAGCCCTGATTCTGGTGGAGTGAGGTGGTAGCTGGAGCAGCCTCTTCCCTTCTCCCCTCTTTTCCCCAAAGAATCCCTTCACTAACCTGCTTTCCAGCTTGTTCTCCGCCATCGCATGCAGGGCAACAAAAGAAGCCTGTGGGACTACCGTTAAAAAAAGAAAGTTCAATCAGACCTTCCAACTTTGCAAGATCTTCGTTTCTCAAATTCTACAGTATTTTGCAGTACGTTGACTTGAAAGTATAAATATGATTACAGTAGATATAAACTGTGATTAAAAAATTGAGTCAGTGGAATAAGATAAACATATCCAAAGATAAATGATGCAAAATGAATATTGCATCAAGATAAATAATAATTGAGAAAGATAATTAATATTGAGAAAGGGTTTAGGGCAATCCCAATTTATTAAGCAGTTTATCAGGGCTGACCAAAAATAAAGGTAGGATAAAAATCTAATAAATATATACATAAATAAATAAATTTACAATGAGGGAGACAATAATCTATTCGATTTCAACTTTATTATTTGAGATCTCATAGAACATGGACTCATACATATGGAAGGGATCTTAAAGGTCTTCTAGTCCAACCTCTGCTCAAAGGGAGACTTATACAATTCTGGTCCAATGGTTGTCCAGTCTATTTTTGAAAACCTCCAGTGATGGAACATCCACAACTCCAGGAGGGAAACTATTTGTTTGATTAATTGTTCTGTCAAGAAATTTCTCCTTACTTCTATGTTGGATCTCTCTTTAATGTCTATGTTCATTTAATGTCTACATTCATTTTAATATTTATGTATTGGGGAATGAGATTTTTTTTTCTGAATAATATTCACTATGGACCCAGTAAGTAGAGACTAGGTCTTGATTTTATTTTTGTTTTATTGGATTTTTAAAACCTCACCTTTATTATTTTTTATAAATAATAGTTCAAGGAGGCAAACATGTGTAATACTCTTTTAATAGCCAAAAGTCACACAGCCTGCTTTCATGCCTAAAGTGAGACTAGAACTCATATTTTCCCAGGTTCCAATCTGGTATTGATACTAAAAATGTTACTATGATTCTCTTTGTTAAAATTAGTGTTTTAATGTTTAATTTATTTTTAAAACTATTGTATATGTGGTATTTTTATATGATATAATCCCAGTATATTTTCATTGGTATGCTCTAACACAGGGGTAGTCAACCTTGGCTCTTTTATGACTCGTGGACGTCAACTCCCAGGATTCCTGAGCCAGGATTCATGCTGGCTCAGGAATTCTGGGAATTGAAGTCCACGAGTCATAAAAGAGCCAAGGTTGACTACCCCTGCTCTAACACATTCACATACATGTACACACGTATCCCCATTCAAAATACATTTTGCCTAAACTGTCAGCACTGTAAAGCTCAGTGAAGTGAGGGAGAAAATGTGAAGAGACTGAAAGGGAATGGCTATGAGCAAACCCTGTTACATATTTTAAAGTTTCATAGCTAGGCATAGGATGAAGAAGTTACATCAAAAATGTCTTGGGAAGGAATTCCAGGCAAGTACTAGAGGAAGATACGGTAACATTAAGATGTACATGTTCCGAATAAGAAGCTCATGACATTCTTGCAATGGATAACTTAATTAAATCAAATGCTCTTCTATTAAGCTAGTCAGCTACGGTACAGCTTTTGTTAATGTTTTGCTTTTTTTTTTTACACTTAAATATTTTGACTTCAGTGAATCCTTTCTAATTTATTATGTGGGTTTTGCTTTTGGTCTCTATCTTGTCCCAAATAGCAAGAAGGCGGTGAGAGAGGCCAGTATAAATGCAGAAAATTTGTCAGGAATTTGATGCATATACAGCATAAGACAAGTTGTTTTAGAAATTGGGCCTTGAAGAATAAGTTGTTTAATCTAAAACATATAAGGAACAGTTGCTGGAATTGGGTATGTCTAGTTTAACAAAGAGAAGGACGAGGGGGGACATGATAGCAGTGTTCCAATATCTCAGGGGCTGCCACAAAGAAGAGGGAGTCAAGCTATTCTCCAAAGCGCCTGAAGGCAGGACAAGAAGCAACGGGTGGAAACTAACCAAAGAGAGAAGCAACCTAGAACTAAGGAGAAACTTCCTGACAGTTAGAACAATTAACCAGTGGAACAACC
>NW_015386960.1:854186-864186 GCF_001527695.2 Protobothrops mucrosquamatus
TAGGGTAGGTTCTAAATTATTCAAGGACATACTTGGACCATGTAGGCCTAAATGTCATATGCTTCAGAGTTTCTATATGACAGGGAGATATGAAAAAAAAAAAGGATTTCCACAACCTACTGTTGGAGAGCAATGCAAATTATATTCCTACAACATTATTTCTTCCAGTAAAATCTATAGTGGCATCTTCAATGGACAATGGGAATGGTATTCCTATTTTCAATGAGCATTCTATTTATTTTGGTCCATGTTAGATTACTATCCTTTGCTATGACATGAAACTTTTTTAAAAGGTTATAATAAATGTTCTACTACATAAGTAACATGGACATACAGTACATTAATCTGAGATACTATTTCAGACAATAATGAGAGGGTTGTCAAATAATAAAAGCATGCTGTGCATAAGCTCCCCCCTTTTGTAAGTATATTGTGATGTTGAACACAGGCATGAAGGGGGCAGAACTGGAATTGTAACAAGCTCCTCAAACAACTAAAAAAACCGATGAAATAGAACTGAGACTTATTAACAAACAACAAAAAGCAGCACTGTAGAAAAGTAGCTCAGGAAAAAAAAATAGCAATATAAGTAAATTTTGCTAGTTTTCACACATCATACTCTGCGTGTAAAGGAACTGATATAACCATTATGCTTATAAGCAAGACCCACTGTCATATAATCTGCAATAGATGGCAAAGTAAAAGCAAAATAAAATGCTGTGAGAAACAGCCTGTCACTGCACAGAAAGCAATCACAGTATGGGCTGGTTCATAGGAGAGTAAAACACAGGCAGGTGTATCAGACAGCTGCAGTAGAGTCAACAGAATCTGGCAAACAACAGTTTGACAATGGAAAAGGAAAATACACCCATTAGTCACATTTATATTGGGCGATGAGTAAGTCTAAGTGATTTCTGACCTCCAAAAATGGTTGCTGGCCTGTACTAGCAAGGGGGCAACCTGGCCATATGGCGATCCCTCCCCCAAGAGAGTACATAATGGGGATATCCTTGTGATTACCTCATCATTTGCATGTCATCATTTTGGCATCATCATAGTTTTCAGCAACACTGTTGGGTTCATTGAACAAGACATTGAATTTTGTAGTGTTCATTTGCTCTGTGTTAGTGGTTGACCACATCCAAACCAAAGAAGACTCTAGATTGAATTTATCTATAGCTTGATGCCCTACAGCCATTCATTATGAAAACAATCAAGGAGCCTTAAAAGCTGCAAAGATACTCCTATTTGGGCTACCATGGCAACGAGTCTTAAAGTATTAAAGCATATAGTCATGTGGTTTGGTTTCCTAAGGCTAATTAATTTTACTAATTATTGTGTGATACCACACACTGTATACTTTGGTGACTTAGTAAAGTCAACAGTGGAGAATTCCTTGTTATTCTCCTGTAGCTTTCTGATCCTACTGTGTAGTAATATTAAAATCACTACTAGCAATTCATAAGGCATGTAAAAAGCAAATACTATTGAATAAGATGCTGGAGATGGAGTCCAAAATATCTTAATTCACAAATTTAAATCTTTATTGCATTTTCTACTGGTTATCATTATTACAAAAGGTTTATAAAAATATCACTAGTGAACCTTAAAAGAATGTAACTTTTAATTGGCCAGATGTATGAAAGACTTCTGAAAAACCAGGAACATCCATGCTAATACATACATAAGTGGATGTGAAATTCTAACACAGAAAAATCAATCTATAATTCTGCCATCTGCATAATAATGTATTATGCTACATCCCAAGATAGTAAATATAAATATAGATATAGATATAGATTACATTACTTACACTGCAGAAATTATTTTGAATTTGATGTGGGCTTAATTAACAAGAACAACCACTGGTAGTGACAAATAAATAAAAAACAATTCATTATGTATCAAAAACACATCCTGCTGGCAAAACTAACTGCAATAAATAAAAAAGATGTTTTCCATCAGCTAAGACAAAGACACAGGGGAAGGAGGAAAGGGGATTTGAAAAAAAAACCTGTTGTGACAAATTATCAGCCAAAGCACAGATGGCCTTTGCTTTGGTGACTGCAGAGAATGAAAAATTAATGATATCTCAGTGGTCTATTAGAAGGAATTGCTTACTCAACAGGGTAGAATTCGAGTATGTGTGTGCTTATAATGCTAAATACAATGAAATTCACTTAGGTAGTATTTGATTATAAATACACAGAGGCCATTTTCACATGTGTAGACTTTATCCAGCATTCAGGAGTAGAGCTGAATTATACAATAACGTGTGTAGTTGCAATTACGCAAAGTT
The DNA here is from genome assembly GCF_001527695.2 of Protobothrops mucrosquamatus. NCBI lineage: Eukaryota > Metazoa > Chordata > Lepidosauria > Squamata > Viperidae > Protobothrops > Protobothrops mucrosquamatus. The sequence goes on from NW_015386960.1 coordinate 856,486, forward strand.
GACATACATTAAATTGTTTTGTTTAGTTATGTAACCAAAAATTGCCACGAGAATGTTACTCTAGAACCTAGACATCCATATCTTTAAGTTCTTGTTTATTCATTTCTTATTGTGGCTAAATACAGAAGAATGCATGAGAGACACAGTAGTTGCTACTGCTTATTTGCTCAATGACTCTCGGGCTGTTGCATGCTGGAGATACACTACCTGACCCTAATCTCAGTGACCTGACTCAAAAAAGTAATGTCTGAAGAAGGTTCTCACTTTCTATGGAATAAGTGAATGATTATGGTTGGGATCAAGACTCGAACGCATAATCTGTTTATACTTCAAAGACAATTGAAATCACTTTCTTTTAATTCTTTTCTCTTCTAGATCAAATATTTGCCCATTGAGAGCCACAGCAGTTATAAAAATATAAGGATGACCAGTTAACAGGGTAACTTACAAATTCCAAACAATTCTACACTTAGTGTTCACTGTGTGCTTTCAGAACTCTAGAAAAACACCGAGAAACAGAACTGGCATTTACAAAGTAGCTAATTATCCCAATGACTGATTTCTTCCCAAGTCTGTAAACTCTGATTCATGTGAAATGTAAACTGGTTTATACTGGATAGGCAAAGATCTTTGGCCTTTCATTTCTTTTAATTTATATTGTGAGAATTAGCTTTTATGGGAAGCATATTTTTGGAGGGTATTTCAGTTTCTTTTTGGAAAATACAGAATTATCTTATTTTTTTTAAAGGCAACCATATGATAAATCTGGTCGTGCCTTGGAAAAATGTTGCCACATTTATTAAGTTATTTATATGCCATGCTAGAATATATCTATGTTTATTTAAAAGTTAATTTAGCTAATAGATAATGGCTCACTGGCATGCCATGAAGATAAATCATCATTTGTTTGTATAAAACAGTATTAATAGAAGCCGTGTCTTCCAGATTTCTGAAATAAGCATAGTTCATGTCCTGATAAGACGTTTTTCCATTACAACTTAAGTGAAAACTCTTTAAGACAATGTTTCCCAGATCTTTCCTATTTCTCTTTATAGTATCCTAAAAATGCCATCAAAATGCCATCAAAGCCAGTTTAACGTTGTGGAACTGGAAGATTACAAGTTTTAGTTCCAATTTAGGCATGAAAACAGCTGAGTCACCTTGGCTCAATCACTCTCTTTCTCAGCCCTAGGAAGGAGACAATGACAAAGCACTTCCAAAATTTTGCCCAGAAAAATGCAGACCCTTGTTTGGACTCTTGGCTGGAGTTAACACTGAGTTAAGCGACCCTCATCCCCCCCCCAAAAAAAAAGAAAAGCAAAGCTATGCATTCCACTGATGCAAAGTAGATTCACAATACTAATATGCTATGAAATAGAATTGCTTGGGTTTGAATGATGGACACAATTAGAGTGATATGCTACTACAACATGGTGACTCCTTGGCTAGTGATAGCTCCTACACCACAAACATGTGAAATTTCTGTTTAACACCACATTAAAAGAAAAATGAAGGAGTTTCCCTCGAGTCAATTATTAAATATATTGGGGTTGTGTTGGTAAAAGTGATGTCTGTTTTTAATTTATCTGAGTAATTCATTTGCACTGAGAGCAACAAAAACTGGATATTTTTAAAGGTTGATAACTTAAGATTTACCCAAAATGATTATACTAGCCAGAGATAAATGTTGCAGTTGTACCAATAAATGCGTAGGAACAAGCTCTGCCAGGTCCACTGCTGCTGCCACACTGTGCAGTAGCAGATGATCAGCACATTGGGTGTTGGGGCTGAACAGTTCTCAACTGACTCACAAACATTTAACACCGGACTCTCACAAACCAGTACAAACTGACTCCAACCTATTATTGAGCTATAGAAGAGTAGTGTAATATAAACAAAGTTTGCTGCCTGTACCACATGCTCCTTCCTTCCTTCCTTCCTTCCTTCCTTCCTTCCTTCCTTCCTTCCTTCCTTCCTTCCTTCCTTCCTTCCTTCCTTCCTTCCTTCCTTCCTTCCTTCCTTCTTTCTTTCTTTCTTTCTTTCTTTCTTTCTTTCTTTCTTTCTTTCTTTCTATTCCTTGTAGAAAAGCTTGGTGGAATTATTGAAAATAATTCAGCTTCTAGCATTAATTAGATTTGGCATTTGCTTTTTACAGAACTTGAAGGAACAGTTTGTATGACAATTGCCTTTCTAAAGGCTGAAGGGTTGAAAGGATATTAATGTTGCTCTTAAGCATTCATGTGTCCCACTCTGCCCAAAAGTACAGTTAATCATGCTAAGTGCTATATAGTATTTTCTATAAATCATAATTCCAATCTGTTCCCTAAAAAAGCACAGAGTTTGGAATTCACATCTTCCATTAGAGTTAAACAGTGATATTGCTATTTTTGGAACTTGATATTACCATTTGTGTTTTCCATTCAGAGTTATCTATTGATAATAAAGTGTTACTGACCTGTGCTCTAAATGTATTTAAAATTCATATAAGCAGTAATCCAATGCATATTTGCTTATGAAAAATTCCCATCAATCCAATGGAATTTACTTCTGAGTAAATGAATGCACAATTGTACTGCAAAGGTATCATAAGCAACAACCTGCAAGTTCCATTAGTAGAATTTACTGAATATACATTAGTATGGTTTTACTCTCTAGGCTAAACTTCTAAAATCACTTGTATTTTCTATGCTCTGATGGAATTAATGAGTAATCATGCTTGAACTGATTTTTTAACTGATTTGAAGCTGAAGTCATTTCTTTTTAAATTCTTTTTGTTTTATGTTGCTAGTATATTTTTGATAGGAAACCATTTAGCAACTACTATCAGGCAATAATTTCAGTTCAGGCTTCCAGGTAGGGAAGGGCACAGTTTAGTTTTAAAATTCTTGAAGACAATCTGCTTATAATAGGTACTTAGGTGCCACCTGCTGTCCAGGTCAAACTTTTGAAGGTGGGACAGATAACTGAGTCAAAAGACACATTAGCCATTTATCATCAAAACATACATTTAGCAGTTGATTCTATTAGTTGTACTGCTGACAAATTATTTCCCAGTGTTCTAGCTTTGCTGCTAACCATGGTTAGATACCTGCCATCTATGTTTTATCAGATTATAGATTGCTGTAATCATATTGCTTGAAAAAGTGTCGGTAACAGAAAATCTTTACTCATGTAGCAGTTTCCAGTTTCAAACTGAGAATTTCTGTGTTGTGCACCTATACAAGTGCACCTAGTTTTCATTCCGAAAGTTGTCAGAAATTAAATAAAGCAAATTACCTCTAAAATCTCTGTACAGAATGTAACAGAATGTCTCAAAATTATAATTTCAAGCGTCCTCAGTGTTTGATACTGATGTACATTCCCATTTATTTAAAAATGCATATTTACAGTTTGAAATTCATTATATGCTTCAAATTATGTTGGTTATTCTCACCATACAACAAATCTCAAGCTTAGTAAGTTAATAAATAAGGTAAAATAAGAAAGGCCACATAAAACAGTCCTAAGAAATTAAAGAATAGATGAATGATGTTAAAAAGTTGAAGTTGAAAATCAGTATTAATTGGTTGTAATAAAGTAGAAATGTCTCTTGGTTTGCTATCCACAGTTTTCCTTTTATAAGATGTGGCACTGTTCTAGGATTTTAACCTAAGAATTAAATAATTTTTGAAGACTTTAGATTTTCAAAATTCCTTGAAAGTATTGAGGGTTCTTTTGGAGGGAGAGAGTGATACAGAGCTAGTTGCAGGGAGGGATAAAATATTAAGATGGTGGGTGCGTCATGTGACTGATTTCTAACTGTTTGTGTGTGTGTATGTGTGTTTGTGTCCCTCATAAGAAGGAATGTGGCTGTCATCGCCTAGTTGTAGACTTTTTGATTCACCCTGCAAATGTATGTGCGTATCATTTCTGAATAAAGATATCAAATAGTTTACTGTCCATGTGCATAAAAAAATTGGATTTTTTTTTTACTGAAATTTTTATTTCTCTATGTTGTGATATAGCAGAAATGTTTCCAAAGTTACTCTAACATATTCAGATGCCAAATTTTCTCTTTCAGCAAGATTTCATTTCAAGTATGATGCAGGATCTTAAATATTCTTCACAATGTACAATGCAGAGAGGCTGTGATTGAAACTGAACTTGGTGCAGAGACAAGGGACTCACATCCAGAATGATTGAAAGACAAAATGGGAGGATTGAAGCTTAATATCCTGATCAGGTTAACAGAAATTACTCCATAGTATTTATCTCATAAAATAGTAGAAATATTCAACCAAAATTTGTTTGATTTTATTGCAGGAAACATTCCAAACATTGCCCAGATTATTCTTAGCTAGATCGTCTGCAGAATGTATAGGTATCATTGTGTCAAAAAAGTTGAGATGGCAGCGGCAATGCATGTAAAAATGGGGCAAAGCTTTTACTGGATGGATGCCTTCTTGATTTTTCACCTTTACCTGTGGTTGCCCCTGTTCTGAGTCTTCTCTGAAATGAAACATATTGGTAGTCCTCACTGACCAACTGTTAGTGACGGTTCAGAGCTACAATCGGTTCTTAAACCTGCAACCATCACAGCATTCCACAGTCATGTGATTGTCATTTGTGACCTTCATAGCCCGCTGCTGACAAGCAAAGACAATGGGGAGGTCAGCACAGTCCAATCGTGCTCATGTGACAGCATGTTTAACAACTGCAGACAATTCACTTAACAACAGATTGGCCAGTCCAAATTGCAATCAATAATTGAAGATTACTTATATTTTAATACAATTACTGTATTTAATATATGCACAGTTGGAAAAAAAAAAGCAGTAATGCTTACCAGTAATAATTTGCAAAGATAATTGTTTCAATTTTGGTAATAAATATTAATGGCCATTATATGATAAATTAAATATATTTGTATTCACTTATTTAAACCATTAATGATAATCCTGTTAGATTTATAGAGTAGGAAGCCATTAAATCAACTGTAGATATTTTGCCACCTACAGTATTCCTTTAAACCTCTTTTTATTCATTTTATTTATTTATCTAAGATTTATTAGCTGCCTTCTAGCTAACTGTTATCAGGACAATGTTTAACAAAAGCAGCTTAAGTAGTGTATCTATTAATTAAAATATAACTAGAAATTAATAGAAATTAAAAACAGCAGTCAATGAAGATGCAGAGATTAAAGTATGCATTATATGTCACCCCACAGTACAAAAAATTAAAATTCCTGATACAGATGTCTGACAATGTCTTAGAATCTATTCCTTTTATATAATACTATACAGTGATTTATAGAATAGCCACTTCCCTTTTCTGTTACTTCCCTACTGTCCCCAAGCTCTTAAAATCCACCCTGGAGAGTTCCCTAGATCTTTTCCTCTTATTTCCTATTTGATTAGAGTTGCAGTACTTTCCACAGGGATCAAAATACAGCACTTTAGCTAGAAATGTTGCTGTTAATGCAGAGGTTAAAAAAAAAACTTTCATTGACTGATTCATTTATGGTAAAGAGCACCTGGTCCTGCATGTTCATAATAGGGTCAATGGTCTTTCAAAAAGCAATGATGATTGTTTATCTTTTTCTGGGCTTGAAAAATAAAATAAAATAAAATAAAAAGTTTATTGCATTCTGCTAAGCAACAAAAGCTGATTCACAGTTACTAAGAATATGAAAATGTTATACAGTATCTAACAATAAAGGGCCAGGAGAACTAACACAGAGAGACACAGACACAAACACACACATACACACAATATGTCTTATTTGGATAGGGCAAAATCTGTTCCAGTATGTTGAACTTCACAGAAATGAAAATGAATCATACTTTCCCCAGCAGCTTCAAATCACTCTTTCACATTCTTTCTCTCTCCTTGGGTGGGAGAATTTTTGTTGCCGGACTAAATTCTCACCACTGGGCTGGTCAGAGAGAAAATGCAGGTGATCATTTGTGAAGATTATGACTAACCCTATTGTACCACCCAAGAGATGAAATGAAGACTTGTGAATATAACTACAGGTATTTTTTTGTCTGGGCACTGCTGTTCCTCTTTTTAATGTCTCCAGAGGGTGAGCAGAGTAGAGGAGCTAGAAAGAAGATTGCCCTTCCCTCAGTTCACTATATCCCTGTTCCAGTGGTGGGATTCAGCCAGTTCACACCACTTTGGCAGAACCGGTAGCTAATTTTTTGTTGCCCAGGCCCAGAATGGACTTCCGGAAGTGGCATCCACACAGAGAACCGGCTGTTCACATATTTGAATCCCACCACTGCCCTGTCCTCTAAAGGTTGAATTCAGAGATGAAGATGGGAATTTTCAGTGGCCATGCTGAGTGGTCCAATTTCTCTGCTAGAGTGAAGGTAAAAGGGGAAGAATTTGTTGTTTCCTACTGGAATATGTATTTTAACCACCAACTATGTTTTCTACAGAATTAATGTGTACAAGGTTGTGGAGAGCATGCAACTGTAAGGCAAGGAGTGTTAAACATGAACAACCAACAGAGAGAAGTGTCCATAAATGGTAACATGACCCAGCTAGCAAGAAAACAGGAGAAACAGTTCAAAATGTCCCGAGAGGCTCTGCCTTAATTAACTCACTAATATTGAAGGTTAGAAATTCCTCTTCCAATTCCCAAGATTATTTATTTACTTATTTGATTTCTATGCCTTTCGTATAGGAGCACAAATGGCTAACATATTGCTAGCTCTTCCCACTTTTTCTCAGTCAAAATCCTTGTGAGATAGATTGGTCTGGAAACAAAAAACAGCCCCCAGATAATCCCATGTAGTTTGCATAATGGCCAGACATGCTGGTTGGGGAATTCTGAGAACTGAAAGTTGCCACAACTGAAGTAACCATGTTTTACTTATTCAGGAAACAGCCCAATTCATTTCAGACTGATTTAGATTCTTGCCTATATTTAATGCAACAAAAACTGAAATTTGTTTAGAAATATGAATACACATAGACTTTAGTGAAAAATCTATAAGTTTTAGTTATTATTTTGGTTTGATAAAATCTGCAGCAACGTTACCGTAATTATTATAGTACAAAGCCGTGGTGGTGCAGTGGTTAGAGTGCAATTAGGCTAATTCAGCTCACTGCCAGGAGTTCAGTTCTCATTGGCTCAAGGTTGACTCAGCCTTCCATCTTTCTAAGGTCAGTAAAATGAGGATCCAGATTGTTGGGGGCTCTGTAAACGGCTTAGAGGGTGCTGTAAAACAGGGCCCTCTGCCAGGTGCCCATGTACCACCTGTGGTACATGGGCACCTGGCAGGTGGTACGCGACCATCCTAGAAAAGTGGTAGCGGGGGAGGGGAATGAGCTGAACCGGTGGCAGCACCGCACAAGCCTGAGCGAGAGATGGCTAGAGCTGCAGGGCTGTCAGGGCTCAGCGGAAGCGCCAGGATCAGCGCCAGGCTCCAGCTGGAGCTCGGCACTGATCCTGGTGCTTCTGCTGAGCCCAGAAGAAGCACCGATCAGCTGGAATGTTGCAGCATCTCAGGGTCTTGTGATTTACATTCAGATGCTTGGCAACTGATTCATATTTATGACGGTCACAGTGTCCCAGGGTCATGTGAAGTGACCAAAGCCTGCTGCAACCACCCAGCAGACGAGGGGGGGAATAAAAACCAAACCCCCTCCACCCCACCCCTGCTGCCAATCCTCAACAGAAATGCTCACAACAATGAAAGCCTCAGACAGGA
>NW_015386960.1:868882-898846 GCF_001527695.2 Protobothrops mucrosquamatus
TTGACAGTTTTGTGAGTATTCTCTAATTGCTCCTTTTTATTATGGTGAAGGTGTCATCTACATATCTGATGGATATTTGGGGTTATACTTGTGAGAGTGCTATCATTTCCAGATGTTACATTACAAATTCCGCTATGAGTCCTGAAAGCAGCGATCCCATAAGTGTACCTTTGATTTGTTGATAAGTTTGTCTATCGAATTAAAAGTATGTGGTTTGGCAGAGACTGATAAGATCCACAGAAACACAAGTGTACCAAAAATCCATCCACACCAGTCAAGTGTTCCACTACCAAAGTAATAACTGAGCACAAACACACTGCAGTAACCATGAACATTGGAAAAAGGAAAGAAGTCATCTATACATCTTCCAATAAAATAGATATCTGCACAACTTCAAAAAGTGCCTGACCACTCAACTCAATATAGCACAATCAACATGAGCTGTAAAAAGAATAAGACTGCCATACATCAACAACTTCTCAGAAACCATCAACAGACTATCACAAGCACATAAAATCAGTGTGGCACACAAATTAACTAAAGGCCTCAGAGCATTCTAAGTAAACCAAAACACCCAGCAGCCCTAGAAGAAAAAAAACAGGAGTCATCTACAACCTACAATGTAAAGACTGCAACAGCCACTCTGTAGGACAAACAGACAAAAGACTAGCAGAGTACATTCCTGAACACCAACTAGCAGTCAGAAGACATGATTAAAAACTCCTTAATTTCATAACATGGACAGACTTAACCATAGTTTCAGCTGGGAAACTATGACCATCCTAGACCAAGCCAAGTTCACAAACACTACACAGTTCCTGGAACTCTGACAAATTGTCCATCAATAGAGACATAGACATAAACAACACCTACATATGATGCAAAAGAGACAATCAGCAAGCCAAAAGGGGAACAAAAAGACCAAAACACCCCCCACCATTGATCAATACCCAGCTGAGCATAGATTAGCATCAGATCAACTATCAAGAAGTAAACAATATTCCAGTTGAGGAACTGCCAAACAAACCAACAATAAACAGCCCAGCCAAAGAACTTTCAAGAGTCAAGACTACTTCTACCAACACTGACAAGGCAAGCCACCTGAATATAAATTGAGAGTGTATAGCTGCCCATCTGACAAATGTGACTCTGAATATTATATAACAAAGACAAACAATTAAAAATAAATATAAACAACTATGAGAAACAATTAAACACAAACAAGACCAGAAGAAACAAAGTTCAATCAACTCAAAAGCTCCCTGTTCCTGATCACCAAGATTGATAGGAAAACCATGTTTAAGGGCCTTCTGGAAGGCTGGTAGGCATAGGGCTAACTTTATCTGGGGAGAATGATGTTCTAGACTCGCAGGGGTAGTCAGCCTTGGCTCTTTTATGACTCGTGGACTTCAACTCCCAGAATTCCTGAGCCAGCTATTCCTGAGCTCAGGAATTCTGGGAGTTGAAGTCCACGAGTCATAAAAGAGCCAAGGTTGACTACCCCTGTTCTAGAGAGTGAGAGCCAAGGCAGAAGAAGTTTATCTCCTGGGTCCCATCAGATGGAACTCTTTAACAGACCAACATTCCCCAACTATATAGTCCATAGATGAAACAATAAAGAGTGCACAACATATTGTTTCTGAGGTGTTTTTATTTAACTGTAAACAACATTTATTAGCTATAGTGATGTAGTTTTTTCACAGATTAATTATATTGGAACAACTATTGTTTTAGAAAGAAATATTAAAAGTGGGTTTTTCAAAATTTTGTAATTTCTCCTTCAGAAAAACAACTCATTATTTCCCAAGGCCCTTTTCCTGTATGCTCTAGATTAGGCCACAGTTGTGACCAGTGAAACAAATCCTTCATTATTGTTTAATTTGTTCCTGAATGTTGCTAAGTAAACTGTACAGTAGCCTTGCCTTTCTGAATTCTTTCAGAGAAAATGATCCTGAAAAGAATGCCATACTAATTTTTCATTATGACAGACCAACTTCTGAGCATTGTTTTTTCCCCTCTTCATGTAGGTCTTGTGAATTAATAAAGTGAAGGAGGATTGCAAAATTCACAGCATATTGATACAAAATTAGTGTTCCAAAACATGGCATCAAGAACTGCTTTCGATTTTGATCATTGTGATTTGAGCTAAAACTTTGCTTTATATAATAAAAAAGCTAGTAAGTGACTGAATCAAAATGTAATGTATTCCTTAACTGGAAAGGAAGCAGCTATCAGAGTTTGAAGAACATCTTAAATTTGAATTGTCTGTGGAACTATACTGCAAGGTCACCAGATTTACTGCTAGGTGTGCAATGCCTGCTTGCTTCCATTTGTAAATAAATCAAATGTTATAAATTTTCAACACTGCTTTTCATCTTTTCACAGTCCAAGAAGGCTTAAGTGCTTACTAATTGCCATTGAGAGAAAAACATAAGAGTTTAATGTTTTCCAGTTGGCAATTTTCCAACATTTGAAAAAAAATATCAAAATGACATTCTTGCATTTCCTATCTTCATTTTTCTCCTATTATCCATATCTAAATGATATTTGCTGATCTTCTTAGGAATGGATTACCATGCTCTATTTAGCTCTTTTGTACTGCTCAGTGGTAAATGTTCATTACTAAGATAACAGCATTCATTTATTCATTGACATAATTAGGAACTAGTGAACATAAAAGGTGGACATAAATAATCACCATCTTTAGATCAGAATGTTATTCCCTCAAGTGAGATTATCTTCATTTTTACTTTCTTTGGCTGATGCTTTCATAATAAAGTTCCCCACATCCAAAAGCTGTACACAGTGTAATTCATTAGTTGCAGTAACCTAAATGCATTCATTTCTCAGTCCTTTTTATTGAATGCCCTTTAAATATGCATCCAAGTGTCCTTTAAATATGCATCCAATATCCAGTTATTAACATCAGCATATATGTAGAGTTTCAACATAAGAGACAGGTGGAAAAAGCAGTATGTTTTGGGTTGTTAACCTGGGATTAAAATAAATACAATACCCTCAACCAACATCAGCAATCAGTGTGTGTGTGTGTGTTTGAGAGAGAGAGAGAGAGAGAGAGAGAGAGAGAGAGAGAGAGAGAGAGAGAGAGAGAGAGAGAGAGAGAGAGAGAGAGAAATGCAGGAACTGTAAATAAAATGCCAGGGGTGTCAAACATAGCAAAACTGCGCCCACCCCATTGCTGGCAATGGCAAAAAAAGTCACGATACGTCGCGACACGTCACATGACATTGCAAGTTTGACACCCCTGTTCTATACCAACCTTGAGAACTTTAAACTCTGTGAATTTAAACTCCCAGTTTTCCCCAGCTAATATACAGGCTGGGGGATTCTGGGAGTTGAAGTCCAAGCATCTTAAAAGTTGCCAAGACTGAGGAGCAGTGTTCTACTGTATGCAATGAAGATATAAAATCTAAAATCCCTGGGACAGAGGAATGCCTGCAAATGATATGGGGACAAATATTTAGTGCTAGAGGTTTTGAGAATGAATGTTTATGAGAGCATTCAGCCAATATAGTGCCCTTAGATAACTTTTAAATGTAAACGTATCCGTGATAAGTTGATTGGTATTGAAATCAATTTGTTCCCTCAGCACATAGCAAAGATTTTTTTCCCCTACATTGCTACCATTTATCTAGATATAATGTGTATGCTTTTCTTTCTTCAGGGGACTTAACTTGCACAAGTATTGCTATTTTTATCCTTTTTCAATAGAATGCCCACAGATGGATGTTTGTACAAAGAGGTAATAATAAATAGCTATATTCAGTTCTTCTGATCAGAGCCAGAGATCAAGAATAGTGCAATAGGCATGAATTAAATGCCATCTTTGGTCTCTTATAAATAAATCTTTCTTAGAGGACATTTAGTTGCATTGAGCTGTGCTGGGAACTGTAGCTCTTTATCTAGCTACACACTGGAAACTAAGTATGGTACAAACAGCTGGAGAAGATTCTCCACATCTCCCTTACTCCTCCACCCTCCACAAATTCTCCTGATTTTGTAGAAATTCATCTCCCTCTTCATGTTTTTAGACTCCTTGTTAGTCAATTCAGATGGTATTTTTGCTCCACTGAATCTACTGAATATATAATTGTGGGTATTCATGGGTGGTCCATTCCCTGGCCTAGACACTTCACAAACTGTATTCATTTAGATCAAGTATCAGGCCTCCTTAAACATGCAATACCTCCATCTTGGAACAAAATAGAGACATCTTTTTAATATTCTTAAAGTGTTGCAATAAGTACCATGTCTAACATTTTGATGTAATTTTCAAGGCAACATTGATCTTCCTTTCCATTTTTCATCCATATATGTATAATATTATCCAATATTTCACATTTACAAGACTAGGCGATGGAAAAATCCTTTTGTTTCCCCAGTTGCTGAAAAGCTAGGAAATGGGTATCTTATTTTTTGTCTTTCCTCAATCAGCTTTAAAGGGATCAATGAATTGTGAGATGCCGGGAATCATTTGTGCTAGTAAACATGTAACATCACATCAGTAAGTCCTGCAATGATATCTGTGGTACACAGAAACAAACATTCAAAAATGCCATGCAAGAAAAGGTCAGAAGGTTGGAGACTAGGAAATAAATTATTAGCTGTCAAAAGAGGGTAGTTTTTATTTATTTCTTTTATGTTAAAAGTAAGGTTACTGCCTGATCCTGGGTGTCAACGCTGCAAATACTGTATATTCTTGCTTTGACAATATGCAGAACTGTCTGGTATTTTTAGAGTTAAATCAGGCAACAGGGAAAGGGGAGGAGAATATAAGGAAAGCGGGAAAAAGGAATCGGAAGTGAATCTTTGCCCTCCAAGTTAATTGGAAGATGTGAATCATGACCCCAAAATAGGGGAGGGAAAAATGCCTGGAATGTTATGTGCAAAGGAAGGGAAAGTCAGATCTTAGCATTCCACCATGCCGTACTGACATCTCTGTAACCTTAATAAAGGCTTTAGGTTAAAAAAATGCCTGAAAGTTCTCTGAAGTGTTTCATTAATCAGACACATGACACTGGGGTTGAGCCAGGAAATTGACATATGGATAACAGGTAAAGTTAAATCATGGGAGCCTGGATTTACATCTCAGTTTGACTGATCCTGAACTGTTCAATTCTCAGAAGTGTAATGTGGTTGGTAGATATCACTAAACTCTTATGCTAAGATACAAGACTTCCAAATTGTATATTGTTTAATAGTGCAGTCATTCCGCTGAATTAACTGCCATTGTAAAATACCTCATCCGTTTTTCACATGGTCACCTTTGTTTTGTTTGCTAGTTAACTGGAAAATATCACTACAGCATCAGGGCTCATCACATCAGACCAATGAACGTTTCTTTCTGACTTCCTCACAATCCTCAACAGAAAACAGTTGCATTATTCTGTATCTCATTTACAGTGATTTGTGTACAGTGCAGATACAGTAGTTACTACTGTACTCCAGTGCTCAAGTTCAAGTGGTAGATATAGCATGCAAACTTCCATATCTGTATACATGATTTGCCCATGTGTGCGATTTCCCCACATATGAAGAAGAGGAGGGAGGGAGGGAGGAAGGAATGGAAATGTTGTATAAATCCAGTATACAATTTTAATAGGTGTTAAAGGTTTTTTTTTTTACTATTAATAAGTGGCTTTAAGCATTTATTTGCTGTTTTTACCTTTACCTTTTACCTATCCTAAGCTGCTTTTAGTGAGATAGGTGGCTATATAAATTAGATAAATACTCCAGGTGGATGCCCAATAAGTCCATGGAGGAGATACTGTATGTGTTTGCCTTTCTACCATCTGAGGAGGAATGGGGTGGTATCTGAACCACTTCTGCATTTATTTCAAAGCAATTTCATTCATGTTTATGAGTATATGCATGGTTATGAGTATATGACGAACCAATAAGGCATCCTTATATCTAAAAGGTATGAGGTAACTCCTTCTTTCTCAGAGTTAAGGTGGCGTTACGAAGTTTACATTATTTTCAGTTTGTTAATCTACTCTTTTTTTCTTTGGGTCCCATTGATACTGTTATTATGGTTACTACTCTTGTTCTCAGATTCCAGAAATGTAATATTATAAATGCATGGCCCCAACATTAAATCAGTTGTAAAAACAATCTGTCAGAAAAGAGCATTCCCAGTAATAAACTAACAGTGTCATTCTTATGAAATCACAGTCTTCTTGTGGAATCACACTAACCCATTATAAAATGAGAAGTTAATGACTCTCTTTTTAAAGCTATTTAGTGACTAGATGAACTTCCATTTGTTTCAGTTACAAAAATGTAAAAATGAATCTAACTTTAAGAACTTCAGTTATGCCAAGAAGAATCATTGCGACTGGATATATTAATGACCAAACAAATATAGTTCTATCATCAGTAATACTACACGAAATATATGAAGAACATTTATGTAACCAAGTATGCCAAAATAAATTATTCTAATTGTGTGTAAGGACAGACAGACAGACAGACAACTATCATACAGGATGTCAAACAAAGGTCTCAAATCAAAAACATTTGCCAAACTGTAATTTGTGACCAAAGTGATCTATAGCCATTCACCTTGTTGTCATCTCTGTCTCTCTCTGTCTACATTATACATTTCCCAAGAGTTATGTGCCCAAAATATAACAATTTGAACAGATTACCTGAGTGATTTCTGGATTGATTTCTCTAAGATCCATTTTTTTTTCTTTCCTTGGCTATTTAAGATATTTTCAGGAGCCTTCTCCAACATCAACTATATGTATGTAACCATACAATAATTATCTATGTAATTCTTCACGCTTTTGCATGGTAGTTTTAATTCTCTCATTCTCTTCTGTTCATAAATCAGCTCTAGAAATTTGAAACACAAGATGCACTTGTCTTTTTGGAAGACAAGGCAAAGTGAGGAACAAAACATCTAAACTATTGCAAAATATTAATTTTGGGGGAAGTATTATCTATGCTATGAAATAAACTGATTTCTGTATGGCCTAGTAAAGCTGGCCCAGTTCTTTTTTTATTGTTAACTGCAGCAATATTTAAAGAACCCCAATCTGCCCCCAAGCAACTGACTAAGGGAATAATGCAGTTTGAACTTATGTAGGTGGAAAGAAATAAGAGTGAATCATAAACATTTATGGGTGATGATTTGTTGGAATATAAATGTCTTTGTTGGTGCAAAACGTACTGTGGAGGATGAACTAAAAAAAAGCAGAAAATGGTTAAATAAACAAACATTTTTATAGTAGAATTTCTTTACATTGATTGGGTGGCTTACTTGTCCAATTTCTGTAACTCATTCTTTTTTTTTTAAAAAAAAAAAGACATTACAGTAGTCTTTTAACTAAACTGAAATGGGGGGAAAGAGAATAGAAGGCAGGGGTTTGATGTACAATAGCAGAAGAAACAATTGCTCCATTGCCACATTGACATCAAAAGATGTAAAACAGTAATAGCTTGGGGGGGGGAGAGAATATGGAATTAATCCGGCTTCCTGCTTTCAACATTTTTCAAAGATCTAAAGGAAAAAGTTGACATAACTCCCCTAATTAAAAAAAGCAAGGTTTTTTTTCCCCACAATCCAGATTCACCTCACCTACCTCTGAATAAATGTAAATGTGAAAGTTCCATTTCAGATATTATAAGGAAGGTAAAAAAACAACAAATATGAGAGAGCCAAAAGTATGAGTGATATATGCTTCCTCTTCCTCCTATAGTGTGTAGGTCAATATAAATAAAGAAGCAGTAAATCTCTAGCAAAATAGGCAGTCTGCCTCTTCAAAGGTTTTAGCTTCTAAAGGAACAATAATACTTGCTAACAACTAATTTGCTGTCATTTAGACTCTTGAAACTAAGCTAAAAAAATAGTACAGTGGGTTAAATAAAAAGAGATGGTGATATATTTGGAAGGGGAAGAGTTAACACTATAATTGTTAACTCTTCCCTTCTAAATAAAGCTTTTACCATTTGAACTTTGTCCCATTTTGTCTTGCCAGTAAGTGATTTGAAGTTACATAAATATACACCAACAACTTAAAGGAACTATTTTTAAACCTTTGGAGACAGGAACTATTATTTGGTTTTGTTTTGGAGGGGTTTTTTTTCCCTCCCTGAACCATTTTCATGTACAACACAATGCAGTCAGTTTCCGGGATGACTTATTTCATGCTGAGGAAAACATCAGGCTCCAGCAGTCGTTCCTGTCAAACTGAAAAACAGGAAAAGGGATTCACATTCTTGATATGCTAACAATTTATTTTAATTCATAGGCATGCCCCAGTGACCAGCTCATTTAGAAGCATCAGTTTCGGGTCAGAGAGCTGCACATTTAATAATCACATTAAGGTGTCTGGCTCTGTCTGGCTCTGCCTGGCTCTGTCTGGCTCTGCCTTGCTCAACATGATGTTCTTCACAAGCATAAAACTACAACTCTCATTGTATCTACTGTAGACCAGAATATGCTACACCCCTGAACAGAGTTGCAAGAAATAAGCCCCAATCAGCACTTTAGGGAAAATATGCTTAGGTTTGCACTGCATTTGTATAATCAATGAACACTCTGACTTATAGAAGCTTTCTTAAAATGGAGGATGGAAGTTCATGGTTGAAAGATATAAAGAGAGGCATGTATAATAATACAGATGGAGAAATTCCTTTGGTTCTCATTAAAAATCTTGGAGCTGCTTACCTAAGGGTAAACTACAACCACAGGTTTCAACTGTTATGAAAACTGAAAACTGTGGTGTCACGCCTCTATCTCAAGCATGCAAATGCAAGTAGATCAGAATCAGAATAGAGCTGGAAGGGATCTTGGAGGTCTTCTAGTGTAGCCCCTTGCACAAGCAGGAGATCCTATACCATTTCAGACAAGTGACTGTCCAGTCTCTTCTTAAAAACCTCCAGTGGTGAAGCGCCCAAATATCTGAAGGCAAGCTGTTCCACTGGTTAATTGTCCTAGCTGTTAGGAAGTTTCTGTCAGGTCCCCAAATCCTTAATTCCAGGTTGCTTCTTTCCTTGATTAGTTTCCATCCATAGTTTCTTATCCTGCCCTCTGTGCTTTAGAAAATAAATTGACCCCCTCCTCTTTGTGGCAGCCTCTCAATTACTGGAATATTGCTATCATGTCCTCAGATAAATAAGTACCACTTCAGTGTGGTACACTGTTCCATGCACCTCGGCATATAGTCATGCAGGCCACATGACTATGGAAATGTCTTTGGATAAGCAATGGAGATGAACAATGCCCCCTAAAATTAGACACAACTGGACAGGGAAATTTTTTTTACCTATCTGTAGAAAGAACAATGTCCTGATGGCAAAGAAACTCCCCATCACACTAGCAGCTTGCAATTTTTTTCCAAACACATAGCAGATATTGCAGAGGTAGAAAAGAGTTTGGCCTAACAAGTTCTTCCACTTCTAGTTCTACTTCTGCACTGAATGAGGACTGGGACATTTTGCTGTGACTCAGACAACAGGTCCCTAGCATTGTTTTTTATTGGACAATGGACAGAGTTCCGATTATCTCTTAATGTTCCCAGCATGTGTTCAGTATTCCAGGCAGGAAGAAGATTGCACAAGGGGCTTCAAACCACTTTAGAGGTATTAGGGCAAAATAATGGGAGGTGCCCCTTCTCCTCAGTACATTATGTGTAATATTAACTTGAAAAGCAGCTTTCTTTGGAAGTAAATCCCATTCAATTCAAGGACCTGCTTTATATTGAAACACCCATTATACTGATATAATGTCATATTGTCTAGACTGACTAGCAATGAATAGCCCTCTAGATTTTCAGACAATAGTTTTTCCTACCCCAAGCTGGAAATGTCAGGAATGGAACTTAGGTACTTTTCTACTGAGATGTAAACATTTTCTGCATGTAGAAAAACCAATTATTTCTGAGTAAAAAGGCAGAGGATCAAGCTATAATTCTATGTCATTTGTGGGAATGAGTTCTACTTTGTTCTATACACACATGCATATAAATACATCAGTGTAATTCATTTATACAAAGTAGCATTGGAATTGAAGATAAACAAGTAAAGAACTTATCTCTAGCTTTCCAAAAGTGGAAAATGTTTTAGTTAGATAGGGCCTTTAATAGTTAAATTTTCTGGGCAGACCAATCCTGTGATTGTTCTGATTTTATATAGAGTGAGTTTTATTGGTAATTAGTCTTGTTAATACTATTATATTGAGTTTTATTGGATTCCATGATTTTTATTGTATGGAAGTTTCTTACATCACCCAGTCTTAAGACAGAGGCAGTACATGAATATTTTTTTATTAATTTATTTTTCAATATTTGTAGAATGCCCCAGTCACAACCCACAGTTCATAGTTCACCAATCGCTCAAACATTTCATAACTTGACCTTGGTAAATAACGTCTCAGTTAAGGTTGAAAAATGTGGCACTAGAGAATAAGAAGGGAATAATGCCATTATGTTCCAAACATGGTAAAATATGCATAGAGTTGTACTCTTACTTTCCAACAATATCCTTTGAACTTAAAGGTCCATTACTATATGTTGTACCAATATTCAGAATGTTGAAATTTGAAACTAAATTTGTATCCAGTGATGCTGTATCCCCCCAGTAGCCATACCCCTAATAACTTTTAATGTGGAATTATGAAATATAACTGCGGAAGATTCAGAATGAAGGCATTTAGCCTTTAAAGAATATTAAACAATGGATTTTTCTCACTGATACAGCTGAAATAGAAATATTCAAACAGTGATCTTGATTACTGGCATTCAGTTATAATATAGAAGACATTCATTGAAATGGAATGTAATAATTAGTCATAATAAAACTATTACAATAAAATCAATTTCTTCTGTAAATCATAGAAAATTCTCAAACAGGATAGTTGGGTTATCAGAAGATGCTTTGTCCTGGCATGAGATTGAGACTGATAATCCCATAATTCGATTCAATGATCCAAGATGAAAAGTGTGGATTTTTAACTTCCTTGAGCTAGAAATAATTTCAGTGAGAATGTTTTCTTATCCATTATGCTCTGTACTACATGAGGATTATGAACTCAGTGTTACATAGGACTACACCCTCATGAGACATAGGCAAAGATAATCCATTCAAATATGAGTATTTTAGCAATGCAAACTTGACCTTCCCATCAGGAAATTACATCCTAAATGTCATCAATGAGCCTGCTACAGCAATTTCTGTAAAAAAGATGGTATTGTTATCCCAGTACTTGACATCTTGAAGTTTTTGGGGCTACCAAATATAGCCACAGAATTAGGTCTGCTGTCTCCTTTTTCTCACCTGTCTAGTAATGGAAATTGAAAATTGAAAAATGAAATGATTGGAAGTTGCTAAAATATCAGAGACGCCAACAATATACTGTAAATGTTGGCTTAGAGCCAGTATTGTGCCAAGTAAATAGATCGCTCTTTCATGTTTGTTAGCATGTGTATGATTTAAATAATCATTTCTGCCTTTGTACTACTTTTTATTCCATTCAGTCATGTTGATTCTTAGACAAGTCCTGGACAAATCCCTACAGTTTTCTTGACAAGGTTTTTCAAAAGTGGTTTTGCCATTGCTTCCTTCCTAGTGCTGGGAGAAATTGACTGGCTCAAGATCTTCATGCTTATACATTAAATATGATACCACCACATTGTGAGCTTTGCTACTTATGGAATGGCTCCTTGTGGTACTGAGCATACCTGGATCATGTTGATGTCATGTCATATATTTGGACTGTCAATGCTGAAACAAGAAAGAAAGAAAGAAGGGTGAGTTGTCATACTTCAACCTTCTGTAGCAACCCTATTTTTATGCTTCATTTGGTTTCAGTGACATGATTAAATGCAACTTTTTCCCTGAATGAAAGTCAGAACAGAATGAACACACCCACTGCCTACAGTGTCAAACCTGACTCGACTCCATCGTTGTCTGCACCTGCTTTCACTTGCAGCTTTGTCAAACAGTGGCAGGAGGAATTCCTAAGGGCAGGGCTGGCTATGGAATGCAAGTGAACCTTCTCTTGCTGGGGAGACGTTATCCACCAAGGCCAAGTAATGAAGAATGTTTTTATCCAGAGCAGACAGTTTTACACAAAGCAAAAGCACTGAGCTCAATTGGTGAACTGGGGGTGGCCCAGAAGGGAAAAGGGGAGTTATTTATGTGGGTTTTCATGGGAAAATCCCAGAACTGACTTTGCTTCTGCCATGCCTAGAACTGATTTTTCAATGAAGCTACACTTTTGGTCGATTTAAAGAGCCTGGATGACAGTAAAGGTTATCTGAACTCTGAACTGAATCTGAACTTTTGTTGAAAGTGCCAAATGGGATGGTTGACAATAAGTCAGTTTCATAGTACTGCATTCTTGGATCCCACCAAGATGTCAGCAACAGGCAAAGGATCAAAGGAAGAGAAGAAACCAGAAGAGTCCCTGGCTCAAGAAACCCTGGTGAAGACAGAGGCAGGGGCACAGCTGGTGGGCATATGTCCCAAACTGATGGCTGATTGCGGCACTTCCAGAGCCGCAAGTGGCGAGCCTAATGGAGCAGCTGTGGGATGTTCCATACCAGAGACCAAAGACTCATTGGGTGATGAATGTGGAGGAGATGGCAGAGTCTGAGGACCCCATAATTCCTGCAGGATTCAATGTGACCCAAGTGAGCAGATGGAAAGTGAGGTGACCGGTCAAGTAGGATGAGCGGATCAAGTGGAAGCTCCCTGCCACCACCCGTAGCCCATCGATGAAGCAACTGGAAGAGTAGTTTGGAGGCCTGGTGATCAAGGGAGCAGTGTCATCGGGAGCCAAGGCACCAGTGGCTGGGACAGGAGGAGTGAAGTCGCTAACCATCCATCTTCTCCCTCCTACAGCCGATGGTGCCAGCACCTGCCAGAATGATTGGATTCCTCCTATAGATAACAGTGGCAGCAGATTTTGCTGCCTCTTTCCAGCATGGTAGCAAGTGATCCCCGGGGCTCAAGCAGGGATTGGGGCCCCTCCTCCTACTCTTCCAGTGACAGCAGCAGTCCTACACCTGGGTACATCATACTGAGTGACTACTGCCCCCTGTCATGGTTCAGTTTGATGGGGACTCAGGCAAGCTGGCTCACTTCTTAGCCCAGACATGGCACCACATGGAGCTCTATGAGGGAATGCACCCAGATGATGCAGCCTGAGTTCATGTAGTGATGTCCAACCTGAAGGGTGGCAGAGAGCTGGTGTCCCTGCACAATGTCTGGGTGTGAGAGCTGGGCAACCTAAATGCATTCATGCAGATCCTGTGGGAACGGTTTAAGGATCCCATGGCATCCTGGAACACTGAATCCCACATCCATACCCTTAAGCAGGGAAAGCAACCAGTGTTAGAGTCCATCCAGGACTTCTGCAGCCTATCCAGCCACCTTCCTGACTGGCCCAAACACATGCTGGTCTCCTAATTCTGACGGAGACTAGATTGAGAGCTTTACCAGAACTGCATACCCCGAAGGGTACTGCGGAACATGGAAACATGGTTCCGAGTGGCCGGCAAGGTGGAGATTGACCTGATAGAGTTCTGAGAGTACACCGCACAGAAAAGCTGACCATGAAGACTGCCCAAGAGATGCCAGGCCCCAGGGGGGAAAGGGAGATGCACCCTCGGCCAGAGGAAGCAAGCCTTGCCAGGCCCCAGGAGCCTGTGGAAAGAGGGGTTATCAACCAGCTCAGTGCCTCACACCATGATCAGCAACCGCTCTTCCTTTCACTAGCAAACCCAAAAAAGACTCCCCAACAAAGCCGAAGGAGAAGAGATACTAAGGCAGCAAGTTGTTGAGCTCTCTCCTCAGTCCAGCAAGGAGGAGGAAACACTGACCAACCCCAGAAAGGATCTGGTCTTCTACAAAAGTGACAGCAAGGGAGAAGATGACCTGATGGTGAGTGGCACCATCACCTCCATGATGGCCCAGATAGAGATTGTGGTGCCCTTCTTGGGGGCACCACAATCATGACATCGTGGACTTGGGTTGCACTTGATGCATGGTCACCACCCTGGTGGTGTAGAGGCTGGGGCTGAGGCTAAAGAAACTGAGGCAATCCAAGGCATTTTCCCAACTAGACAGGTCAATAACAGGAGGTGAGCCAGCCACCTGCCTAACTAAGCCAGTTCAGCTCAAAGGGGGGACTCAAGTAGAGACTGTTAGGTTTATTATAGTGCCCAGGATGACTGATCCCATGGTCCTAGTACTAGAGTGGTGGGAAAAGTGGAAGCCCTCTATGAGCTGGGATAGAGAAAGGTGGTAGATGCGAAGAAGAGCCATTAATCGGCAAGAGCCAGGGAAAGTGCAAGAAGCTGCCCACATGCCTGCTGCTAGAAAAATGGAATCAGAAGCCACAAATACACTAAGAGGAGACAGTGGTTTAGAGTCACTAATTCAAGTGGAATATCGCGACCTAGCTGAGTTTTTTTTAGCAAAAAGGAATCAGATGTGCTCCCATCTCATAGACCCACCGATTGGCCTACAGAGATCATGCCAGGAGCCAAACTGCTAAGTAAAAAAATGTATTCTATGACCCCCAGAGAGATGGAAGAACTCTGATCATTCATGGACAAGAACCTAGTGAGAAGGTTCTTCCAGCCAGCAAAATCGAGAATGGTGGCCCGGAGCTTTTCAAAGAAAAGAAGGATGCAGTACCAATGGAGCCTATGAATGGGCCAATTCAGTGTTAGAGGCGTACCTGAGGTGTTATGTCAATTACCAACAAACCAACTGGGCTGAACTCCTGCCTTTTGTAGAAGTGGCATATAACAACTTCATGCAGAGTAACAAAGGATTTACCTCTTTCAGGATTGTTAGTGGGATGGAGTTTGTGCCAATGCCAGAGATCCCCCAGGAACAACCATTCTCAGTGTCATTGGCTGAGTGGATGGAAACCTTAAAGGAAACTTAGGGGGTAGTGCACAGAGCATTACAGAAAGCTGGGGAAACACAGAAGAAACAAGCAGACAAAAAGAGGGCACCACAGGGAGAATTCAAAGTGGGGGATTGAGTGTACCTGTCTACCAAATTTCTCAATCTGAGGCAAAAAGCTGGGCCCAAAGTATATAGGGCCTTTCCAAATTATCTGGATCATACATCCGGTTACTGTAGAATTGCAGCTCTATTTCACTGTAGCCTGCTGAAACCAGTTCCGCAGTTTGGGATTAAGACCTGCTGCAGAAGTCCTTCCTCCTCCTATTCTGTTCAAAGGAATGGAACACTACAAAATTAAGGAAATTCTTAACTCCCATACTATAGAGGGAAACTGCAGAATTTACTATTATGGAGAAGCTACCCTCTAGCCAATGCAGAATGGGTGGCAGCGACAGATGTGAAGGCAGCTAAGTTAGTCTGCAGATTTCATGCCGAGCATCCAGGTCAATCCAAGTGAAGGAGGTCGTAGAAGTGGACAGTGATGTCTAATGTAATGTGCACTGGTATGTTTTATTTTCCAGGGCTATCATTCTTCTGGAGGATCGGCATGTCAAACCTGACTCGACTCCATAGTTGCCTATACCTGTTTTGCTCACAGCTTTGCCAAACAATGAACCTTCTGTTGCTGGGGAGATGTTATCTACCAAGGCCAAGTAATGAAGAATGTTTGACGGGAGCAGACAGTTTTACCCAAAGCAAAGTTGGTGCTCAGTTGGTGAACTATGAACTGTGGGTGGCCCAGAAAGGAAAGGGGGAGTTACCTATGTGGGTTTTCATGGGAAAATTTCAGAACTGACTTTGTTTCTGCTGTGCGAAGACAGATTTTTCAATAAAGCTACACTCTTGGTCAATCTAAAGAGCCAGGAGCTTCTTTTGTTCAAAGTGCCAAATGGGACAGTTAACCTACAGTCCACAACAATAACAACCCACAATAATTATTTCTATGCCTCTTTAAAAACTCACAACATCTTATACCAACATTCCAAAGTACAAGAAAATATCTATTGCAAAGAAAAAACATGATACATATTCATAAACAATGCCAGAAGCAAGTATTAATATATCACTAGTAAGGAAATAAATAAGCAGATAAATGTTTATAGCTAAGTTTGGTCTTTGGTAACTTCCAGAAGGACATCATTGAGGATGCTAGTTAATTTGTAGAAGGAACTGTTTCAGAGCATTGATGCCAAAATAGTAAAAACACTTTCTCACCTCAGGCTCACACATTTTATGAAATTAGATGTAGTAACCTTTTCTTGGCTGTTCTCTCAGATATGAGGATCAGGAAACTCTGAATTATGGACAGACGTATATAATGAATAAATAAATAAATAAATAAATAAACACTTCCTCTCAAAAGGACTTACTAGGATGATCAGATCAGATTGAAGGTAATACTGGAGAATGTTTTCTATGGCAGAGGTCCCCAATCTTTTGGGCACCAGGGACCAGGGAAAAAACTTTCTCCACTGACCGAAGAGTGTGTGGTTTTGTGTGCTGCCTGCATCCCACTGATGGGGCTTTGCTTGTTTGTGTGGACTGGATGCTGGCATGCCACTGCCCAGTACCGGTCCATGAACCGGGGGTTGGGGACCCCTGTTCTATGGGATGTAAGGAGCATTTGAAATTTGCACAGACCTATGGCATACTTTTTGTCCCCTTAATGACACCCCCCCCCAAAAAAAAAATATGGGAGCTGAAAAGGGAATGCTGCAAGTTGACTATGGGTTGCCAATACTGCTTTTCAAGATGATTGGACAAAGCAATGAAGGGTAAGTTATTAATCATTATAATTCCATGTAACCTTCAAGTTCAAAATTCACATACCTCTAAGTACTGCTATCCGTAATATCTATTTATGAGGCATATTGACTATGTACTTGCTGCAGAAGGACCCAACTTTCAGCTCATGGCTCAAATGTTATCCTAAAGGCTATTTAGATAATAAAAATGTAAACAGCTAAGGAAGGAAGGAAGGAAGGAAGGAAGGAAGGAAGGAAGGAAGGAAGGAAGGAAGGAAGGAAGGAAGGAAGGAAGGGAGAGAGGGAGAGAGGGAGGGAGGGAGGAAGGAAGGAAGGAAGGAAGGGTTAATTAGGAGGTAGTAGATATCATCCTAGACCAGGGGTGTCAACCTGCCGGCTGGCGGGCCAGACACATCACACGGAAGCCACACCAACCCCATTGCCAGCAATGGCAAAATAGTCCCAATATGTCGCGTGACGTCACGTAACGTCGCGAGTTTGACATGTCTACCTTAAAGAATCCCTAGAAGGGATTGCATTTACCAAAAGGCAAACTTCAACAGTTTGCCTTTTGGTAAATGGTTCTTTTGTAGCTTGCACCATCTGCAAAGGGTACCATTTTATGACAGCATCCTCAACATATCCTCAAAATTTTAGCTGTGGCCTTGAAGTTCATCTTCTCTTTAATTTCTGAAAACAAAGAAGTCACATTACAAACATCTTATGCTTTTCTGTTGTTACAAAAGCAGGCCATAAGTAAGCTCCTAAGCTAGAGGTCCCTAACTTTTTGGGCACCAGGGATCAGTTATGTGCAGAGAGGGGGAGTGGTTTTGTGTGCTGCCTGCATCCTGTGGATGGGGCTTTCCTTGTTTGTGTGGACCGGTTGCTGGCATGCCACGGCTGGGTACTGGTCCACGGACTGGGGGTTGGGGATCCCTGTCCTAAACCAATGAGTCCTACATATCCTATAGTTTTTCTCAATGATAACACACTGTTTTAATTAGTGAACAATTAGATAACAAACTGTTGTGCTCCTGACTAGAGTTGAGGCTCAGTGCCTAAATAGATGTGTTCTTCTGATGCTTCATTTATCTGCCCCACTGCAAACCTTTATTTTAATATCACTTAATTTCTTCTTGACCATCTGCTTCCTTAGGAACAATTCAGAGCATAGTTTGGTTTGTTGCAAAAAATAATGCACATGCTGTTGTTATACTGCTGAGAAAGTAATAGGCTTATGGCTCATTAAAGTTTATTCCACGCAGGAATTCTCTGTGTTCTCTAGTAAATATTTATTGATTTTTAAAAGTTGGTATTAACCTGGCGCAATCATGTGGAATCTCTTTAGTTCAAAATAAAGCAGCATCAAGAAGAAAAGATGGGTGATGCTGAAAAAGAACGGTTGACAAAATTTATAAAGAGATATAGAATTATACTGTTGCTAGGATGCCTAAACCCAAATACAGCAAAAAAGAAGAAGTTTTAAACATTGGCATAAATATCTCCCTCACCCCACATGTCTGCATACCCTGCAAGTATGTGTGCTTACCAATTGCATACACAGAACATCTGGCAGGGATTTGTGTGATATGCAAAATGCAGCTTCATGTTTTAAAGATCGGAGGAACTGAAGAAGAAAAATTGCATGCACCTGTGCTGATGCCTTCCCCTCCTATTTGTGCTGTCTGCCCAGGTCAGCACTGCAGTTGCCCATGAGGCTGCAAATTTGAAACCAGTGGGAAGAAGTGCTTTGGAAGTGCTGCAGCCACCAGTAAACAGAATAAAGCAGCCAAATAAAAGAAGGCATTTTTTCCCCTTCAAAGGGTTTGTTTGGTCTAGAGGAAAAAAGGCAGAGCAAAAGCAGGGGTACAGCAGGGAAAATTATACAAACACAGCATGGAAAGTTGCAAGCACTCTACATGCTAGATGGTAACAGAGAAGAAAAAAAGCAGAAGACAGAGCAATTAAGGCAGGGCAATGTTTGGACAAGGAAAACATTGTTATATAGAGTGTAGTTTTGTTATAGTCGAGTACGATAGAATATGGAGTAGAGGCAAATAGAAAAACCTACATACAGACTTGTAAATTTCATATTTCGCTTTTATATCTTTTTTTTTTCAAAATAAAATATCTCAACCCTTATAGGGAGATATAAAAAAACAAAATACCTGTCCAGAATCCTGTGCTTTTGTGGCTCTTGTGGGTCAATCTATTTGGAGGAAAACACCAAGAATTTGGGAACTCTGAAAATGAGATTATAAAAGCACAATCCAATCCAATATCATAGAGAAAAAAAAACATGAAATCTCAAGAAAATAGCATGGTTGCACATATATATACTGTATACACACACACACACACACACACACACACACACACTTGGAATACTGCATTCAATTCTGTCACCATAACACAAGAAGATGCTGGCACCCTAAAAAGGATACAGAGAAGAGCATGGAAGATTAAGAGAGATCCAAGCTAGAGCCAAGAAGAAATTTCCTAATAGTGAGAACACTTAGTGAAGCAGTTTACCTTCAGAAGTTGTGGGCGTTCCATCACCGGAGGTTTTCATTTGTCCAGAATCATATAAAGTCTCCTTCTTGAGCAGGAGTTGGATTCGGAGACCTCCAAGGTCACTTGCAACTTTTATGTTCTATATTCTATAGATGTCCAAATAAATATACATAAGATTGGACCTGCCAGACAACCTTCTTCCATGAGAAAAATCTAAGGCTGTAAAGACCCCTTGAAAAGGATTGCAAGTTGAGAAGTCATGCTAAGTGGAGGCAGGGTAAAAGTGTCCCTCCCTTGTTCTTGATTCTTACAATAAGAATTCAAGAGAGAAAACCAAACTTTTTTTTTAACTTAGCTGTATATTTCATGTATATAGTATATTTCTTGCATTAAAAAGCTTAGTGTTATCCTACAATCAGGAAATTAAAACAGCAAAACTTTAGGTGTCCTTGAAATGTGTAAAAAATTAATTCAGTTCTCATTTAAGTGTAAAATTAGGCTATGCAACAATATATTGAAATTTACACTTTTCTATAATTCACTAATGTGAATGGAAAAATGCATATATTTAGAAACATGTGAAAACAAAAAATGCATATTTTAGGGGAAAGCACTTAGAAATCCTAATTATATGCTGTGTGGAGGAAATTAGTTGAAAAAAACATGTTTAGAAGCCAAATGTACAGAGGAAAATATTTACACATTTATACAGAAAATTAAAAAGCTTCTCAATCCTGGGGTAGCTTACAGAAACATGATCAGATAAATACAATGATAAACACCATAAAAGATACAACACTTTAAAAATCTATGTATTTAATAGTACGTTTGAAGCCCTTTGCATTTCACAATATAAGCAGGACAAGAAGCAACGGATGGAAACTAATCAAGGAGAGAAGCAACCTAGAACTAAGGAGAAACTTCCTGACAGTTAGAACAATTAACCAGTGGAACAACTTGCCTCCAGAAGCAGGGAATGCTCCAAAACTGGAAATTTTTAAGAAGAGACTGGACAGCCATTTGTCTGAAATGGTATAGGGTTTCCTGCCTCAGCAGGGGGTTGGACTAGATGACCTCCAAGGTCCCTTCCAACTTTATTATTATTATTAATTATTATTATTATTATTATTATTATTATTATTATTATTATCATCATCATCATCATCATTATTATTATTACTATTATTATTATTATTATTATTATTATTATTATTATCCCACCTCAAAAATAATTTATTGTCATGTCATACTTTGTAAGTTCAGCAAAACATATTGTAAGAATGACTTAAGACATGAGATGACCATAGAGTAACAAATGACTATGAGTGCAAGTAGGACCTTTGTTGTATGATGCATTAAACATGTTGAAATAAACTCAAAGATGGCTTCCTAAGTAAGGGCTCACCACTGTTTCCTTTTAGGTGGAAGGGAATGCTTTTAAAAAGGTGTGGCTTTGGAGTGCCTTCTATGCTAAATCAGATAAGAATCTGATAAAAAATATTTATTAGGTGGAGTGCTGGTAAAGTAAAATCAAGCTTAACTGAATTGGTAGACGTTTATTCAATAATCATAATGCTGAACAGCTCAGGAAAACTAAAGATAGTGTCAATCACTTAACTGTATTGAAAAGCTCCATTGTTGACCCTTTATAGATGTAACCAGGGACAAAATCCATTCATTTCTTTTCCTTTTCAAACATCATATCATATCATTAATATTTGATCATGCTATGTCAGTTTTAATCCTAGACCTGTGGTGGCGAACCTGTGGCACGCGTGCCACAGGTGGCATGCAAAGCCCTCTCTGTGGGCACGCGCGCCGTCACACCGGTCCTAGGTCTTCAGCTGGGTTTTATAAAACCTTTTCGCTTTAGGCCTCCGCGACCATGTGTAAAAAAAAAAGGTTCAATCAATCAATCAATTTCAACTTCTCGCAGGAAAAATGAGATCTTGCAAAGTTGGAATTGATTGATTGAATTTTTTAGTCCTACCCAATCTTCTGTTACCACCGCAGCCACACCCACCCAATGGGGCACGCCCACCCAATGGGCCACACCCACCCAATGAGCCACACCCACCCACCCGGCACCCAATGATACATAAGTGGGTTTTGGGTTGCAGTTTGGGCACTCAGTCTCTAAAAGGTTCGCCACCACTGTCCTAGACTTACACTACAGTCACTCAAGCCTATCTTTATATCTCATTGCCTATAACCTCTTGGTATATTATGGAATACCACAGATACAGGACAGGAAGTGCTTAGCTACTGAAGTAACATGCTTAAGAGAATTCTTACTCTACATTTCAGCCAGATCTCTGATGAGATCAATAACCAGTTTGAGCCACCTGGATACTAACTGAGCCACTAGCCTGGTCTTCCTAGGTTAATTCAGTTCATCTTCTGTAAACAAGAACATGCTTGTGACAGCCAGCTTTCTCTGGGTGATAATCTCTTTCTGGCAAGAGCATAACTTCTGGAATCCTAGTTAGATGATCCCTCCAGAAGAATAACAACTCTGGGGTAAACTACAAAACAATTAGGTAAAACTATTAAGCATTTTGAGTGAAAGCCACGAAGTCATGCCATCTTGAGCTGCATCTGTAAATTTGCCTGGGTGGTTGTAAAAAAATGTAGAGCTGGCTTGGGAAAGATACATTCAAGTCATTAAGGCAGAAAGGAAGGCACAAACTGTTAATGACAGATTGGAGAAACACTTGCATAGCCCAGAGACTGAAGCAAGTATGAAAAAGAAACTCAAAATGACCTTGATTTTGTGTAGTATAAACGCTGACAAGGAGACACATGGACAGGTTTTCAAAATTCCATTATTCTAAACTCCCTGGTATTTTGTGGTGTCTGTTTCTTGCCTAGCCTACCTCAAAAAGCTGACAATCTTGAAATGTTTTCAGTCGTGTACCATGTAGCTTAGGGAAAGAAAAATAATTATAATTAAAAATGTTGGTCTGTTGGCAACCTCCTATTTAGAAAGAAAATGTTCTAATCGTTGTGCTGTTACAGCATTCGTGGTGATCATAGCTCTAAAAGTCATTAGACACTAACAGGGCACTAAGAAATGATTTTTTTATTTTAAAGCTGATTGTTGTGCCTATATTTTGAGGCTTTAACTTTGTATATATCAGTTAAAGTAACCTTGTAGGTAAAAGAGACAGAGAAAGATTTAAGGTGCTTGAATAGGTTTAGATGTAGGGAGATTGATTTTCTAGTCATGTCTTAGACAGAGATGGCTACTGGATGACTTTGGGTCAGTCATTCTCATTCTAGTTTGACAAACTTAAAAACATCTATTTACTGGTCCATACTAGATAGGTTTAGTAAATTATAGGCCATAACCTTAAATGAATCATGCAGTTTGAGGCTAATAATAATAATATACTGGACTGTACACAAACAGTTGTATATAGCATGTTTAAATGTGTGTTATGTTTGTGTACACTTTTGAGAGTAAGCAATAAAATTTCATTTTTAATGTGTTCCAATGTACCCACAGTAAAAAATGGCAATAAAGGTTATCTATTTATCTATATACAAGTATATCTGTCCAGAAAGATTCATTCTATAAGAAGTAAAGTGATAGACAATTATTTTCATGGAATAGAAAGATAGAAAGTCATAGCACAGTGGTGGCGAACCTATGGCACATGTGCCAGAGGCGGCACACGGAGCCCTCTCTGTGGGCACGTGTGCCATCACCCCAGCCCTGCCTTCCCCCGCAGCCCCCTCCTCACTAGCAGCCCCCCTGGAGGAGAGTCTCCCTCGGGCACGGCCCGCATGGAACAGTGCAGCCAAGGACATGGCAGCTGGGCAGCAGGGACAAGACTCCGCCCTCACGCCCCATAGCTTGCAGATGATACTGCGGGGTGTGGGCAGAGGCTGTGGCTGCCATGGCACTGCATGGCTGCCTGGGCGATCTGCGGAGGGCCATGGAGGCGGTGCGTGGGCCTGTGGGTGGGCGGAGCAGGGGGCAGGCAGGGCCAGAGCAGGCAGGGTGGGATGCAGAGCGGGGGCGGGGGTGGTTTTGGAGCACTCGGTCTCTAAAAGATTCGCCATCACTGTCATAGCAGATCTGGAAATATCTAATGGGAAGACAAGATATCCTGCTATCCAGATTGAATGTGTTACTAACGTGCCACATCTGGACCGGATGTTCTTAAATTGTCATACAGTCAGTTAGTGTGTCAATGGGACAGCAGCAGTTTAAGGCAGTGGTTCTCAACCTTTTTAATGCCGCGACCCCCAACCGGTCGTAAGTTGAGGACTAAACCGGTCGTAAGTCGAGGACTAAACTGGTCGTAAGACGAGGACTAAACTGGTCGTAAGTTGAGGACTACCCAACCGGTCGTAAGTCGAGGACTTTCTCTGCCCGGGAACGCCGCGCATGCGTGGTTCCGCCCCCTGCGCTGGCCGAGGCGTAGCTGGCAAGCGGCAGAGACGGAGCAGGCCAACCACCAGCTGGCCCAGCTTAAGGGAGGTAAGGCCCCCACCGGAAAAGGGGAAAAAAATGGCGGACAGCCTTGCTTGGCGACCCCCGTGAAATGGTCGATCAACCCCAAATGGGGTCGCGATCCATAAGTTGAGAACCGCTGGTTTAAGGGAACAGAATAGATAGCCAAAAACAGAAGTAGTAAAAAAATCAATCTTGCAATGCAAGAACACAAATTAAAGTTACGGTATATGCTGATGGCATGGTGCTTACAGTTACTCAAACAAAGGACTTCATATAGGATTAATAGAGTGTATATAGTAAATGGCCTTCTCTCAGGTTATTGGATTAATAAAGAAAAATAATCAGGTGCTGATATGGAATTTGGTAGAAGAAAAAATATCTGCACTTAATGAAAAAAGTTTAACATTATGTTAAAAGGTAAAATATTTAGAAAGCTACCGTATATGACAAAAAGAATAAGTTTTTATTTTAAAGTAATTATTGAACTAGAAAAGTAGATTTCTAGTTGGAAAAAAAGTAAATTGTCATGAGTAGGAAAAACTTTAGCCATGAAAATGAGTACTGTATTTATTTTTACTGTATAAACTTACTTTAATGTTCTGTTTCAATTTATTCTAGTATATATTAAAAAAAAGTATCAGGTAAATGGCATAAACAAGTATGAACTACATATTGTCCAACAAAAAACTAAGAATTAAATTCAAGCTTTTAAACAGAGAGTTGGATTAGCACTTCTGAAGTTTAAATCATATTATCATGTTAGTTGCTGAACACAATTTCATAGTGGATTGTGTCTCCCTTGGCCTAGATATGTTTACGGAAGAAACAGGACTTCCTAATGGTTGCATAAATAACTCTAAGTTGGTTTAAACAAAAATAAACAATCTATAAGAGATCATACAGTAATAAGTAATGTACTGGTTGGGACAAAGATAGGAAAACAATAATTCTAGACATTTCCCTTCTTGCTTCATTATTAAACATGTCCATTTATGAGAAGGAAAGTATTAAGAAATCTGATGGTAAAGTTAATAATCAATTTAGATTGCAAGATTTAATTTTCCATAAGACAAAGATAAAATCTTTTGAGACTCTTGCTTCACAATGATCTAGTCTACCTGATTGATTTTGATATCTTTAAATAAATATCACAGCACTGAAAGTATTGCAGAAATAAAAGGGAATATTGAGAGACTTGATTGAAATAGAAAAATCTTACAATGCACAGTTTGGAACATTGGTTGGAGCTGGTAAAATACAGCTAAACATCTGAATATGTCAAGCATCAAATGGATGCAAAATCTGAATGCAGTAACAGAGGTGCAACAGTGGAAATTTAAATGAAAGAACATTAAATTTACTCCAAGTAGCACATTTAGGCAAAATCACTGGCAATATCACTCCAGTCTTAACTGCTAAAACAGATAATTCATTCTCTAAAATATGCTGGAATTTTTTTAAAAAAATTGTTGCATTTTGTAGCAAGGATCTCAAACTCAACAATTCTGGAAAATGATTCATACCACAATGAAATAAATTTAAAAAACTAATTTCAACTTGTAATATTCTTATCAAAGTTTATATTTATTGAAAATATACTGATAAGCATCGTATATCCTAATTGCTGCAGGATATCATATGCTTCTTATTGGAAAGTGGTCTGATTCCCTCTTTTGAAGAAGGATTAATCAAGTTGTGGGAATATACTTTGATTTCCAAAATAATTGGAAATATTTGCTTTTTTTCTATATGTAAGTCTATATTTAAGTTTCATGGGATACTTACAGTAGAGCAGATTCTCAGTTTTGAGACCATCTATGGTAGCTTCCATTTTTATTATATTATAATTAAATCGTAATTTTATGTATTATGAATTGTACTCTTTATTGTTAAATTGAAGTGTAAAAGATTAACATTATGTTGTATGCATGTGTGGTGAATGGAGAATAATGAGTTAGTTAATTATCTAATTTATATAGCTACCTATCTCACATAACAAGCCACTTTGGGCAGTTTATAGCAAGTTAAAACAGACAATAAAACTTCCACATTAAAAAGCATTTTTAAAACATTCATTTTTTGGTAGGAATTCTCCATTTCAGGAGCAACAGGGAACCAAATTTAAAAAGTAGTCTCTCTGGACATAGGCAAGGATAATTCAGAGGTATGGAACAGGATCACCCCTGGCTATCTAGGGATATGAAAACCAAAAAATAGTTAGACAGTCAGCGATACAGCTTGTGGGTTTATTATATGCAGAAGTCTAAAGGAATAAAAATTAGGGTATGCATCAGGGGTGTAATGTATATAAATATATGCAAGGAAGAATGAATGGGAGTTTTGCGTGTCAGAGGAGAACTGCTGAGAAAGTTTTACAATGGAGTTTAATTGGAGGTGTTAATGCTATTCTTTGTTAATTTAAAAGTCAAATTTGGATGTTTAACACCACTTTGCATGAATCTGCATATTTAACTCAGAGATGTTATGTTTGAGTTAACAATTTGTGAACTCTAGGGAGGGAGATAAGAACACGAAGAAAAGTGTTTATATGCAGCTTTGCCAGTTTTTATTCATATTTGAAGAAAAGCTTCAGGATGAGACAAGGGGGATTTTTAAACAGTTATTTCTATTTATTATTTTGCCCATGAATAAATATGATTCCCTCTCCCATGTTATTCCAATAATAGCCAAAGCAGGCAGTTGCTGAATAATATTGAATTCTTCAATTTCTATCCATTGTTGTCTTTGTAACCAAGCCACGGCTGCATATTTTTCACGGATGCCCAACATCCTGAATTTTCTTTTGTTTCCCTCTGACTCATGCCTATAGGAAAGGCACACACATGCTTTTGGTGTGTTTTCCTTCTCTCAGCTCCATTTATTGGCATTTTTCTACTGAAAAAATAAAATAACAGGAAAGAAGTTTCCGCTTTTCACCAATAACAGCTGCAGCAGATGACTGAAAAAAAGAAAAGAAAAGCCGTCCCAAATAAGATCTGAGCTATATTCCAGTCAGGTGATCTCATAATAATAATTAAAAAAAAAAAACAGGAAACTTCCGGACTTGTATGTTTGTTTTACAGACTTGTTTGCCCTCAGTGGCTCTAGTGGGCTGACAGGAAGTTGGGGACAGATCCAACATTGTCTAGTACTATTGTTTTTCTTTCAGAGAGCATGAGGGTTTGTTTCCACTATGATGTTTTGCCGTCAAAATGGTTAGGAGCCGGTCATATTACAGAACCTTAAAATAATCTGTTATCTGTTTTTTTTTTCTCCAGGAGGAAAGTCTTTATTCAACCTCATCCCCATTTTCAATAATTTAGTGTGTAGATAGACATAAGCACCCACGCTTAAACAAGCACAAACATATCCCAGGTGATGTGAGGTAAGGCTTTGAGAAAGAGAATAATGAAAAAATGAAATATTTTAGTTCTGTATTTCTAGAAGTCAGCCAATTATATGAGACCATTAAAACACATATGGGCTATCTAGGAGGATGATCCGAGTAAACCAAAATATCTCATCAGTGTTCAAGAAACATGAGCTGATTGTCCATCTATATCTGCCAATTTCTGTTTTTATAATAAACTTCCTTTTTAGCTTAATTTAACTTCCTTTTTTAATTTAATCAAGTTGGAATTAAAGCATTAGCTAAAGTTGCAACAAACCATTTTGCAGGGCCTCTCAAAAGACTTTCAAGGTTTTTAACTTACTGATTTGTTTAGCAGAGCTTTTCTCAATCTTGGCAACTTTTGGATGTATGGACTTCAAGTCCCAGAATTCCCTGGCCAATATCCTGGGAGTTAAAGTCTACATATCTAAAAGTTGCCAAGGATGAGGAACACTAGCCTAGGATGTTTGACCATAATCAGCATGAATCTTAGGTTCTCAGGAGGCTCAGAATTCATTTAAGTGCAAAATAAGGATCAGGTATTTGTTGAGTTCAGGAATGGAAAGTCTGATCCATATTCTAAAGCAATGAGGAATCCAAAGGTTTTTATAAATAAGGAAATGGTCTGCGCTGAAGTAAAATACATCTGGGTGTACATATGGAGCACTTTTTCTATTCATAATCATAACTGAATCTAAGCTTTGATACTGTGAAATATGGAGTGAAGTAAGTTCTCAGACTGATCTACAACCTGATGGAAATCGGGTAACTAGGATGAATCAGTTTTTATTTGCTTGATCCAAGGACCTTGCTTTAATCATGTATGCTGATTCACACTGAGCATGAAGGACTAAATGGTTTAACATGGATTAGGTTTACATTAGCAATAGCACTTAGGCTTATATACCGCTTCACTGTGCTTTACAGCCCCCTCTAAGTGGTTTACAGAGTCAGCATATTGCTCCCAACAATCTGGGTCCTCATTTTACTGACCTCAGAAGGATGGAAAGCTGAGTCAACTTTATGCTGGTAAGAATCAAACTACCAAATTGCTGGCAGTCAGCAATTAGCAGAATTATCCTGCAATACTGCATTCTAACCACTGCACCACTACAGCTCATTAGCCCTTTTATGTGTTTCTCTTCCAAGATTAAAATTTTCACAAAAGAAAGAAGACTGTGAATTCTTGTGCCACCTTAGGTATGAAAGCCAGCTGATTTTGGGTCAGTCATTCTGTTTCAGCCCAACTCACCTCACACAGTTGTTGTGGGGAGAATAGGAAGAAGGAGTATTGTGTGTGTTTGCCACCTTGAGATATTTATGAAAATAATAAAGGTGGGTTAGTAATTAATTAAAAAGGGATAGCCCAACATCACTTCCACCCCTCCCTCTTTTCTTTTTCTATAATACAATAATTTGTATTTGTGAAGGTGTTATGCACTGTATCACTATTACAGGAGGTGCAGTTATACAACAGATCCCTTGCTTTGGACCATATCCTCTCAGATCATGGAGAGATGCAGTTCAGAAAAAGGCACACAACCAAGAAAGAATCAGCAAAAGTTCTTAGCTCTGAGATTTTTATACAGAAAATACCTGAAAGAGTCTCTAATAATAGCATAAAACAAGGCCCATATAGTATTCTAGGCAGGTTGTTGAATTAGGATAGCCACAGACTGAAGAATGTTTTCAGCTCTCTGGAAATCAAAGGGCCTGATTTTGCTCTCAATGTGACAAAAAAGGTGGAACATTAAAGGATGGGATGGGCAAGCTAATATCCTAGAGCCATGGGGTCCTCAGTTTAATGTTCAGCTATACTGGATAAATTTCAGAAGCTCTGTGTACCCACTGAAGCAATTTGATAAAACCTTCCCTGTCTTTTCCCTGTGGGAGAGAAAAATAAAAATAAAAAATTGAATTTTAAAAATTGCATTTGAATTAGAAACAATCCACCTCTTATTTTACCTCTATATACACCGACCCTTCTCTGCTGAGGAGTGGAATCCCTGAAATAACGCAAATGCAATTTAGTCTGGAAAAAAACCCCGCCCATACTACTTTCAGTAGCTTCTACTCAGCCTCTTGTCAGTTTTAAATCAGCCGATCAAGCTGGCTCATGTAATATATTTTTATCCCTCCTTATGAACAGCCCCTGCTCCTTTAAAAGGCCTAAGCTGATGAAGAGACAGTGTGACAGTTACAAATGGCATTTCCTTCCCCTGGCAGTGCTACTTGAAAAGAAAGTGGAATTAATGGGAGTCTAGGAAAATTGAGACACCAGAATACAATGTTACAAGAAGCCAGGCTGTTGTGATTCAAGCATGTGTCGCTTGCATTCTTCAGCTTGCTTTCTCCAAGTCTAGACTTATTTAATTAAGCTTAACAATGCAAGCAGGAATGAAGTTTTGTTATCGGCCTTCACCACCGGAAGCCATTCAGATTGCTTTTAAAATAAGAGTCTTCTCAGATACTCAGTAATGAAATTATTCTGAGGGGCACTGTCCTAAGAAAAGAAAGAAGACATTCCTTCATGAAGAAATAGATTGTAGATAGATAGATAGATAGATAGATAGATAGATAGATAGATAGATAGATAGATAGATAGATAGATAGATAGTGTGTGTGTGTGTGTGTGTGTGTGTGTGTGTGTGTGTATCCTGAAAAGAACAGAATTGGCCCTAATCAGAAATGAACTTCTCACAAAAAGATTCCTCCTAGACCAAATCAACAAAGATCTCCTCACACTTCATCTCAAACTCAGCAACAAGATCCACCCCGCACTTTGGGACAAATCCAAACAACTCGCCGTCTGGAGAGCCGAAACACAGACCACCCTCAAGACAGACACACACACCAACAAACTTCGAAGACTACAAGAACGCCAGAAACAAACCCCT
>NW_015386960.1:901760-905909 GCF_001527695.2 Protobothrops mucrosquamatus
AAGAAAGAAAGAAAGAAAGAAAGAAAGAAAGAAAGAAAGAAAGAAAGAAACTCCTTAACCACTGTGCTAAATTGACAGTGTTGTTTTTTCTCAGATACTGGAATGCAGAATTGTAGCTTAAAATTGAATCCCATTCCTGTGTGTGTGTGTGAGAGAGAGAGAGAGAGAGAGAGAGAGAGAGAGAGAGAGAGAGAGAGAGAGAGAGAGAGAGAGAGAGAGAGAGAGAGAGAGAGAGAGAGAGAGAGAGAGAGAGAGAGAATAATCACCTGAGCAGAGTAGACCTTTTTCCTCAGATGCAGCATATAACATTGTGCAGCAATCCCATATATTTCTTTGGGAAAAGGTTCAATAAAAGTATCCAAGTAAATATGCATGACTGGAAGGATAGCTACTCCCAAGGCAAACCACTGTGGAAATTGAACTCTTTTAAGCTGTGAATGTTTCAATTGGTTGTCTGCACTGAGTGTAAATAATATCCTGGAGAATATCACCTCTCCTGTGTGTACTGAATGGAGGCATTGGAAAGTGGCATTTTGTGATCAGTCTGGTGGACGTGTACACAAATGTGTACCTGATTGTATACTCCTAGTAATTCACTGAGATACGCCTGTTAAAAAATGATGTTTTTCTTCTGCTTTCAAAAAGACCAGCCACATAAAGTTTTATTTCTCCCAAATGAAGGCGATATTTTACAAGCACTTGAGAATATGCTACCTTCTGTATAATGTATATATATATATATATATGATGTACTGTAAATGAAAGATTGGATACAAACATTTTTAATGGCTCCATTAATGACATGATGAGAAATGACTGAAAACATTTTTCATTGACTAGATGCCAAGACAGCCTCCTCTACTAAAGGAAAGATAATAGCATTTGATTTTTTTAAAATAAAAAAGAAGATGTTTCCCATCAAAAAGCAGTTCTTTTCACAAATCTTCACCATAGTGGATAATTGACCCAGAGAATCAAAGATATTTGTCCCTTGGCAGTGATTCACAGGGCTATTCTGTAATGGAAGAACAGATCCAAAGCCATCAAGTAAAAAAAAAATGTTCTAGTGTATGGTACGAAGAACAGGATAATTTTCAAGTTTGGGGAAAGCAGAATTTTTAGAGCACCACATAGAGTGAACATTGCAAAACAACGTTGCTGTATTATTAAATTGTTATGGCTTTTTACACAAAGCTTCTTTTAATATGTCTAAATATAAATAAAATTTCCACATCAAAATAAAAATCCACATTCATCTACTGATTCTTACCTAGGCTGCATTAACAGATTCCAGGCTGTACTAACAGAGGGATAGAATCACGTGACGTGTTAATACCACTTTACAATGCCTTGGTAAGGCCACACTTGGAATATTGCATCCAGTTTTGGTCACCACAATGTAAAAAAGATGTTAGGACTTTAGAAAGAGTACAGAGAAGAGCAACAAAGATGATCAGGGGACTGGAGGCTAAAACATAAAGAACAATTGCTGGAATTGCGTATGTCTAGTTTAATGAAAAGAAGGACTAGGGGGTGACATGATAGCAGTGTTCCAATATCTCAGGGTTGCCACCAAGAAGAGGGAGTCAAGCTATGCCCCAAAGCACTTGAGGGCAGGACAAGAAGCAACGGGTGGAAACTAATCAAGAAGAGAAGCAAATCTAGAACTAAGGAGAAATTTCCTGACAGTGAGAACAATTAATCAGTGGAACAACTTGCTTTCAGAAGTTATGAATGCTCCAACACTGGAGGTTTTTAAGAAGAGATTGGGCAACCATTTGTCTGAAATGTTATAGGGTTTCCTGCTTAAGCAGGGGGTTGGACTAGAAGATCTCCAAGGTCCCTTCCAATTCTGTTCTGTTCTGTTCTGTTCTACCTTGCACTCATCTGCCTGTAGAACAACCTGGAAGGAGAGTGCCCAAGCTTCTCATAAAGGGGGTAGGCTTGCACTACTAGAATAGCCACTAGGCACCAAACTGATCTAAACCTCTATGGGTCAACTTCCTGTACCACCAAAAGTTTGGGTGACAAAGCACATCATATTAGACCTTCTTTGAATCACCTGCTGATTGCTGTGGATTTAAGGAGAAAATGTTGTTATAATAGCAGGATACCTAAGGACATATGTATATACTGGAGATGAGATGAAGACAAAGGCATGAGGACACTCGTGTTTCTCCCATCTTAGATGCATATTTTATTTATTTATTTATTTATTTTTTACAAAATTTATATGGAGAAAGATCTTTAATACACTTAGTGAAGCAAACCCACATCAAGAAATAAGGAATCCCCATGGACCTTACTCTGCTAGTTGTTGCCGGGGTGGTGCTCATCTCCTTTTCAAGGCCATTGAGTCAGTGCTGTCCAAAGATATTTCTGCAGTCATGTGGCCAGCATGATGTTATGGAGCACTGTTACCATCCCACCAAAGTGGTACCTATTTATCTACTTGCATTTGCACGCTTTTGAACTGCTAGGTTGGGCAGGAGCTGGGGCAAGGACAGGAGCTCACCCTGTTGCATGGCGATAGGGTCTCAAACCAGGGCTGTTGGCTTTCCAGCCAACAAGCTCAGCATCTTAACCACTGAGCCTAAGCCTTAACCACCTAAGAAATAGAGAAGCAGAAAATATGTAGTATGGAGTGCACTAAAGTGGCAGTCTCTTGAACATAACTCTGATTTTGCTCAGCAATGTTTTTTTTTTAAAGAAAGGGCTGAATATCCTTGAAAAATAATTTAACACATGCTTAAAGTTGTATCCCCATTTCTTTAACGTATTAAAGAGAAACTCTTGACTTTTCTGTTGTAATTATGTATAGGATTTCTTGCTCCTTCAAAGATAACTTGAAAGAAGCTGTTTTCCAAGGCAGTTACTGAAACTTGAATATTTTAGACGTGTATTGAGCTAGGTGGATTTTGCTCTTAAAGGAATAGATAATACATAGATGGGAAATTATTCATTTTTTCAGGTTGATGCAAGATGGGAATGTCTTCTATGTCTCAGAGCATGTGGCTTGAGATCCAATACAGCCAAGATACTGAGCACTTGTTAGTTCCATTGCTCCTGATGCTGCATCAAAGAGAAGCAAATTTGTTCTGGTGATAGCTGCTAAATTTGTCCAATAAATATCTAGTAAAATGACTTTAAAGAAAAGGAATAATTTCTGTATTACTTCCTTTGCAGTAAATATCCCTTGTACTTTCAAGCTCCTGAAAGCAGGATTGTTGTTCTATATTACTCTGTTTCTAGTACATACTCATTTTATAAATGTTGCCCTGAATGTGTACTGTTGTGCCATCTTGCCAGAGTAAGGTATAAGGCTACAAGTTGTAATTCCATGAAAGGAGATATGTTGACATCACAAACCCTGGGAAAAAATTGAGATGTTTATTAATAGAACCGCTGTCACAGATACAAACACTGCCTTCTATTTACTCACAGAGGGTAGTTTGTTTTACAGTGTCTGGCAGTGAAAACGTTTGTTTGTAGGGGGGAAAAATAATGTACACCTATGTACGGAAAAATCCTGCCTGGAGATATTCTACAGTTTTGACCATTTCTACAATCATATAGTGGACAAAAAAAATATGGTAGATTGTTTCCAGCTGCAGCTTCTGCTCCAGAACAACCTGGGAGATCTTTTCCTTTATACAGTATTTTTATTTTGTTTGGCTATAATTGCATTCATTAAAATAACAAATTATTTTAAATCAAATGCTTCTTGATCTAAGTATAGGAATATAGTGTTGTTATTATTAACTCACCCTAAACTGCAAAACATTTCAAGTGTTACATTTTGCAGTTTATGACATTGTCATAACAGCAGTAAAATAAATTATGGACGTTTTCATTTATTCTAACTCTTTCATCATGTCTAATAACCATTCCACTTCGCACTTCTTTTAACTTCTATAAAATCTGAACAACAATGCATATCAATGAATATGCTTCAATAAGAGATATCAAGTAATGAGCAACAGTCCTCAGAAAGAAAATGAAAAGATAGTACATAATTATGCTAAGATTGCAGTTGAGATGCTTTTTTTAACCAGTCTTGTGCATTGTTAATAAGAAAATGAACACACAGATTTTAATCCTTTGCAGATTTCTTTTCTTTTTCTTTTTCTTTTTTCTTTTTTTTTTTTT
>NW_015386960.1:906923-926104 GCF_001527695.2 Protobothrops mucrosquamatus
GTAAGGAGATCCGGAATCGTCCGGATCTCGGGGGGTAGTTCGTTCCAGAGGGTGGGGGCACCCACAGAGAAGGCCCTCCCCCTGGGGGTCGCCAGCCGACATTGTTTGGCCGACGGCACCCTGAGGAGACCCACTCTGTGGGAGCGTACCAGTCTATGGGAGGAAATCTGTGGCAGAAGGCGGTCTCGGAGGTAACCAGCCTAAAATGTTTTGATCTAGGTCTTGTTCAAGTGACACATTTCCACATACAGTATACTTCAAGGTACAACAGCAATGAATAGCTAGACAAAGAACAGCGTCCAACAGCTAATATATGGTTCTCTGAAGCTAACTGCTATACATACATGTGAATGCTTCCACATTAGCTGGATTCCTAATAATTTTTAAAATGTAAATTAATGTTCAGGGAGAAATGTTTGATAAAACTGAAGAGGTGTTGTGCAACAAGAAGATGAGTAAATGGTGACTTCCTGAATCTACCATATATGGAAGCACTTTGGAGTGAAAGCCAGAAAACCAAGACTTCACACCAAACTCACTGATCATGTCCTAATCCAAATTTTAGACTATTTTATGACATAGATATTTATTTTTATTAATTCCATTGATGAGTTTTTGATAATGTTGTTAATATGCTGTGAACTAGATATTAATATGGATAAAAGCACATTCATATTTAGTGTAGATTTTAGTAGGTTTTCATGTGGATACAGCCATAGTTTTTCTTGCACATATGTTATTTTTTTTAAAAAAAAACACCCTACACAAATTTTCTGGTCTTTGCAATAACAGAAGACTTTCATGAATTTTAAATCCTTTTACAGCTTGGTGAGATTATGACTGCTCACTGTGCTTTGCTCTGCCCACATGTATATACACATCTCTGAACAAAATAATCATGGGAGCTGTAAATAAGAAAACAAAAGAAAAGAAAGAACTCTTCAAAATGACCTGTTTAAAATTTCATAAAGCACTCTCAGCAGCATGAAAATAAATAAATAAACCTATTTGTTTGACTCTTCCTTAGAAGCTGAACTTCATTTAACACTTGGTGTTAATATCTGTTGCCAGACTTAATAACATTTATACTGAAGTGATACAAGTGCCCTTAATTTGCAAAATAAGGAGAGGATGGGATGAATTTTGCCACAGCATTTGTACAGATGACCTATATAAAAATATAAGAGCACTGCTGGATCAGACCAGCTATCTATATAATCCAGCATTCTCTGCCACATCATGGCCAATCAGATATGGAATATACCTTATAAACTTTTCTACCTGCTGCTCCCTGTTATTTAAGGTATATTGCTTGTGATTCTACATATATTAAATACTAAGAAGTCTCATGGATATTTGAAACCCAGATCCTCCTGGCTACCTCCGAGACCGCCTTCTGCCACAGATTCCCTCCCATAGACCGGTACGCTCCCACAGAGCGGGCCTCCTCAGGGTGCCGTCGGCCAAGCAATGTAGGCTGGCGACCCCCAGGGGGAGGGCCTTCTCTGTGGGTGCCCCCACCCTCTGGAATGAACTACCCCCCGAGATCCGGATGATTCCGGATCTCCTTANACACAGCTTGTAATATTTGGTTTTAATTCGGCTTTTATCGGGGTTTATTTTCTGTATTTTTGTATTTTTGTATTTTGTAATTTTTTTGTATTTTGTGTATATTATTTGTTTTTAATATGCTGTGAACCGCCCTGAGTCCTATGGGAGAAGGGCGGTATACAAATTAAAATAATAAATAAATAAATAAATAAATAAATTTGTCCAGTCCTCTTTAAAGATATCTAAATTGCTAGCCACCTGATGTAGAGAATTCCATAGTTTAATTATAAGCTATGTACAAAAAGCATTTTAAAAAAAATTGGTGCCAAATCTCGGAGAGTCAGTTTGGTGCAGTGATTAAAGTGCTGGCCAAAAAACCAGGATGCTGTATTCTAATCCTGCCTTAGGCATGAAAGCCAGTTGGGTGACTTTGGGTCAGTCACTCTCTCTCGATGTGTGATTTTATGTGTATGTCTGTACAAAATGCAATGGACTTGTCTGAAATGTCAGCAAAGATGGTTGTATGGCAATTTCATCCATTGTATCCATGGTCTAATCAACCAATACTTCACTGTATTACAGAATGCAAATAGAATACAATACTATATTTTGGCTGTTCACAGACATTTTTTCTTCTTCAAAATGTAGGTAATAATGAAGCAGGATGAAATAACCACATCTTTATGTCCCTGACAATTAAAGGAGGCATTTTCAAGCAAGGGGGAAATATATTCCTATTTTAACTCAGATTACTAAATGCTGGTATGTGGGAAAGATGTTCAGGACAGGGGTTTTTTTGGCTGATTTTTCCACGATGGAAGCACAGACAATGTGATTGATCTGTCAGTGGTATCTGAGGCTACTGGGCTTGGTATATTTCTTGATTGGTTCCACAGATTAAACTGGTAGTACTATCTTGCAATGATTCTGCTTCTATATATGTCACAGCGATGGACTGACTAAAAACTCCTTGAGTCAGAAGGATCTGTTTACAATCTAGACCAGAGTTAGGCCTAATTTGAACCTGGATGACAAACCACCAGGATATTTTTCTCAAAGTGTACTCTCTCTTTCTTTGCTTTGCTATAGTAAACTCCATAGAGACTGTAAATATAACAATATACATCTATCTGTCTGTTTCTATACATTGCCATGACTTTCTCATTTCAGTACTAAATGGATTCAAAACAATCATTCAGATAATTTCTTACGGCTTAGGGTTTTTTTCCTATCGTTGTGATAATTAGCCTGTTGAAGGATAATATATAAAGAAATATTAAAGGTGATATCATGTAACTTTGCC
This sequence comes from Protobothrops mucrosquamatus, assembly GCF_001527695.2. Lineage (NCBI taxonomy): Eukaryota > Metazoa > Chordata > Lepidosauria > Squamata > Viperidae > Protobothrops > Protobothrops mucrosquamatus. The sequence goes on from NW_015386960.1 coordinate 909,778, forward strand.
TTTCATAAGTTAGTTTTCTTGTGTAGGTAGTTGGACTGGGATCTAGCTTCAACCCTCATCTGATCCTGAAATTTCTATGGTGGTTATACACAGTCACCATTTGTTAATCCAACCTATCTTGAAGTTTGTTGCTATAAGCAAGACATGTCAAATACAAGGCCCGGGGGTCGGATGTGGCCCGCGAAGCCATCCTGGAAACAGTGAGGGAACGGCCCCTGCTGCCTTGGCCCTGGCCCAGCCCGGCCGGGAGCCAATGTACAATTTTGTGGTGGCCATCTATGCTGAAATGCATTCAGTCTTAGCTCCACAAGGCCGTCCAGAAACAGCAAGGAACCAGCCCCTGCCGCATTGGCCCCGCCCCCTGGGTGCATGCTGGGGAGGTGTCACCCTTTGTGAGGAATGAAGAAATGCACCATGCCTTGGCGCTTGCCCCGATCCCACCTCCTTCTGCCAGAGACCCTCAGATCTGTCCCATTCCTGCCCAGGCCCCCACAGGCACCCTTGACGCGAACGATGTAGAGCTGGCCACGCCACCCAATAGGCCACACCCACTCCATCCACGCCCACCCAGTAGGCCACACCCACCCTGGCCAAACCCACCCGCCCCCCCCCCCAAGGGCAACCGCAATGCTGATGCGGCCCTCAATGAAATTGAGTTTGACACCCGTGCTATAAGCATAAAATCAGGGAAGATTCACAGCTAAGACTAAAGATAACTAAACTAAACTAAAATTTTAAAAGCTGTGATTCCAGGAGATTTTGTTAAAATGAGGATCCAGGGCTTCAGAAAGCTATGCCATGTGCTTTCACCAATTACTTTGCTGTAACATAACAATTAACCTCATATCTGGGCAAATACGCCAGTTGTGTCGTTTCTTCCACTAACCAGCTTGAAGAAATGTAACCCAACCCTTGTGGGTGGATGACTGTGAAAGCCATCAGAGACATATGTGAGGCTCAAGCTTTCCTGTGAAAGAATTTGCATTTCACTTTTCATATCACAGCTCATCTGCTGGGTGCTTTAAGGGTATCAACAGCTGCAGAGGGGAAATAAGGCCACAAGTCTACTTGGGGGCAAGGGACAGTTGCCACAAAGGAATTCAGAAAGGCAAATGGCTGGGTAAATGAGCTTTTTTCCCCTCCCATCCACATGCCCTTTTCTAAATGTTGTCTGCTAGCAAGAAGAACTGCAAAAAGGAAGCCTACTTTGTAATGAAACAAAGGATGCATGGAATTAGAAAGTGATAACATGATTTATTGCAGGGAAATCAAGACACAACTAAAGTACAGAGGCATAAATATCTGCTTGGTGCTGTGAAAAGGTGATCAATAGACATTCCATACATTTAAGCCATGCTATTAGGTAGAAATAAACTTTGCTTTTTAAAATCAGAGTAAGCAGTTTGCAAGTGAACAAAAAAAAAATCAGAAAAAGGTAAGAAAGTAAGCAAAGTGTAAAAGAGCTTATTAGGGTGGTATTACTTAGAAGCCTCGCCCCAGGTATCTTTTTCTCTTTTCCTAGTGTATGCCTAATTTTATTCTCTTTAATATATTTTGATTTTGTACATATTAGTCCCTGATGTGTGAATTCTGTGTGTGCTTGTCTTAAAGTACAGATAGTCCTCAATCACAATTGAGCCCCGAATTTCTGGTGCTAAAGTGAGGAATTTGATAAGTTTTGCCCCATTTTATGATTTTTCTTGCCACATTTGTTAAGTGAATCACTGCAGTTATTAAATTAATAAGAAATTGTTAAGTGAATCTGGCTTCCTCATTGACTTTGCTTGTCAGAAGTTCGCAAAAGAGGATCACATGACCCCAGGGCACTGCAACTGTCATAAATATGAACCCAGTTGTCAAGCATCCAAATGTAAATCACGTGACCACGGGAGATGCTGCAACCACCATAAGTGTGAAAAATGGACATAAGTCACTTTTTTCAGTGCCATTGTAACTTCAGACAATCACTAAACTAAATGAACCATTGTAAGTCTAGGACTACCTGTAAACAATTTTCTTTCATTTTAATTTAGAAAAATGTGGTTTCTGTACATAGCTCTATGTTAGTTTGGGCATAGGTTCTGGAAGTGCAAACTGTATAAGCAATTAGATAATTTTTTACACTATTCCTGCAAATTGTATAAGCGATTAGATAAATTTTTACACTATTCCTATAGTTAAGTGCCACTCCTTACATAATATGGAAGCAGTAGATAAGGTCTCCTATATGTCAGTTTCCGGCAGTATTTGCAAAGGTTGAATTTCCAAAATATTCTAACAAGATCACAATAGACTGTATGAGCTATCAGAAGGGTATATCCAGTTCGCCTTCTCACAAGGTGTCCCGGGATAGGAATGTGGATGTTATATCATGCCATGCACTCATATATAGGGTTTTATGTGACTTCTACCCCTCTCCCTTTTCTTGAAATCATTTTGTTAATTACATAAACACCCAGTGAATCTAATTCCCTTGGAAAATACAATCTAACATGATATGAAAATTTTGTCATTCCTACCTGTAAATTCACAGAGCCTGGTTGTAGTCTTAAAATAATAAACAAATCTTACCTGACTTGCTCCTTTTCCTTAATTGGCTTGGTCAACGTTAGGAGGCTGAGAACACTGTTTGAAGAAAGTGCCTCTTTTTATAGTGATGCTGCCATTCATATGTGCTCAAAAGCCAACCACCAGGTCGAGGTGGCTTACAACTGCCCCTCCAGCTTACCAAAATTCCAGCAGAAATAGGGCAAAAAAATGACATTAAAGGCTGACTTTTACAGGAAAAATTTGTTGCTAAAAATGACAACAATTGTTTTGTGATGGCCTTTATGTATCATTTTCCCCCCAGTAAAGTAAGTAAGGAGCAATCTCCTGTATTAGCTCCTTTAATAACCAAACCAACAACTTAACTTGCATCTCTTACAATTTGACCTTTTGACTTAGGTTTCACTTCATTCATTATGGGATTGGCACTGCCCAAGGATTTATCATTCCTCCCTCTTCTTTCACCGCAACCTAGGATTATGGGTTCGTCAAATCACAAAAGCAGCATTGCATCACTGGACCACAAGTCTTTTTGTTGCTGATGTTGTATACAACATCAAAGCACATGTACAAAAGCCATAAGCATAGCATCACAATGCAATGCCGTTTTTGTAAACCTATGTAGTTTTACACACATACGCACACATACACAGTGCAGAGACTGTCACCCTCTATATCAGATATCTCTCGTCAATTTGTCCCTTTCTGCCCTTGAAAGATTTATTTACAGCAAGAGCTCCTTAAATTAGCTAAGGGAAGTGTTAAACTTGTCAGATGACTAGTCTGTCATATTTTGGCAAAAGTTTAAAGAATTACTGATATTTTTTTTAACTTCTCGGGTGAACCCTAACAGAAGTTGACCTTTAGCATGGCATTTAACTGATAATGTTGGCCATGGAAGGTATTGCAGAAGCAGGAGGAGGAGGTGAAGTGATTGGCAGCTACCCTGCACATATCACTGCAGAATGCCTGATTGCCAAGAGGAAGAATTGCTCGAAAGCTCAAGCAGATTTTGATAAAAGCAGCTTGCAACTGAAAAGAGAGGCTCCGTTCTGGCTTAGCGAAGGCACATGGGATGCTCTCCAACACTGAAATTCAGGCAGGACAGGTGCCAAGAAATGTCCTCAGCTTTTGTAAGTAGCCCTGGTGAATGCTATTCATCTTCTCATTCATTCATTCCTCTGTTAATCCTGATGAAATTGCAGACATTGGCTGAGGACAAAAGTCACAGAAATATTCAGCAAGCAACATCTTTGCTGATTTGCATCTCCTTATTTAAGCAAGGAGGGAAAGATAGGCTACATACTGTTTGTATACAGTATGTACACACATGCATACATACTCAGAGAGACATACTCTTCTTACTGTTCTGATATTAAATATGAAAGAAACATCTAAACAATTTGTACTTCCAAGTTGTCATGTCCTATTGCTGTTGTTAAATCCGATTATTTCAGATTTTTGTTTAGGGAAATTATTGGCCAAGTCCTACGGTATCTATCATTATGCTGAAGAACTTCCTCATTCTTTCTCTTAGCCTGGGAAATAGATGCAAAAGGGAGAAAATATATTCTTTCTCTTTGACAACTTATTAATGAATCATTATTCTGTCTGGCAACTCCTGGCTCTCTCTTCCTTTCTCTCTTTTTTAGTTGTTCTTCAGCAGCTTCCATCACATGCCACACAATGAGGTCAGATAACAGTTTTCTTTTCCAAACTAAGAATTCTTTCTGTATGTCCTATCTTAAGTTTTCTCCATGAATTCAACTTCTCCACACAACCCTATCTGCTATGGTTCAAAAGTGCACTCCCATTTTTAGCAATCTCCGTTTTTAACCCCTTCACATAAAGTCCTAGAACTTGATTTCTTTCCATTTTTTTCTTTGTTCCTTCTCAGAAAAATTTAGTAAGTCTCTTCTGTAAATCCAGTATATGTTAAAAAAAAGCTATCCAAATCAATCTTCTGGCTTTTTATTTGTATGTTCATTTTAATTATTAAAACATTGACTGGTTTTATTTGTATATTGAATATATCATACTTTTCCATATCACTCTTCTAGTGATATCATTTTTAAATCCACAGTTACAACCATTGCAGCATCCCCATGGTCACGTGATCAAAATTCAGACTGACTCATATTTATAACAGTTGCAGTGTCCTGTGGTCATGTGATCAACTTTTGTAATCTTCTGACAAGCAACTTAATTCACTTAATAACTGTGTTATTAACTTAACAACTGCAGTGATTCACTTAACAACTGTGGCAAGAAAGGTTGTAAATGGTGTCAAAATTCATTTAACAAATGTCTCAGTTAGCAACAGAAATGTTGGGCTTAATTGTGATCATTATTCAAAAACTACCTGTATTCTTCAAAATATCCAATGTTAATATACTTTACTCCATTCTGTGTTAATGAGTTTTTAAATGTTCTTCTCCTTTAATTGTGATCTTTAGTTTCTTCAAGTTCCCGTGTGCTGTCCAACATTCAAAGTCCCATCGTATCACCCCCCTTCCCCCAGGGTTTAAAACAACAGCAATTTCCCATGGGAAGGATTCTTTTAATTAATTTCAAAGTCTTATTTCAAATCCATCTGGACCCTTGTAAACTGTTTTTAACTTCCAAACACTCTTTAGCGCTTATTCCCAAAGGGTTTTTTCCCCTTTTAAGAAGTTTTTAAAGTCCTTCTTAAAACTTATTTCACTAAGGAGGAAACTTACTCAGTGAATGCAATTAAAAAAAACTTGTCATTTTGAAGGTGCTTAATATTTGAAAAGCAGAAAAGCAGAAAAAAAGAGTAAGTGATTAAGAAATGAGGCTCAGTTGAACTTTATGTCCATATAGGCTATGTTACAACTGCGAACTCAGATAGAATCCCATCTATTCAACTTACAAATTGACTACAAAAATCTTGCTTCCTGTAATCTATATATGAGGATCAGCTATTCAGAGTACATGTGGCCAATCTCACAAGCTCTCCTTTCTCTGGAGAGGTTTCACTAAACACAACCAATTATCTGGCTGTCAATCTCCACCATATATATCAGAGGTCCCCAACTTTTTGGGCACCAGGGACCGGTTACGTGGAGAGAGATTTTTCTGCGGACCGAAGGGGGCGTGGTTTTGTGTGCTGCCTGCATCCTGTGGATGGGGTTTTCCTTGTTTGTGCAGACCAGTTGCTGACATGCCACGGCCCAGTACTGGTCCACGACCCAGGGGTTGGGGACACCTGATATATGTCACCATATATGTTAGGCAGCCATATAAATTTGTTTCAATAAAGGCACCACAGGGCAGGACAAGAAGTAATGGGTGGAAGATTGTTAGAGAGATCTAACCTAGAAATAAGGAAAAATGACAGCGAGACCAATGAATCAATGGAGTAGCTTGCCTCCTGGGACTGGGAACTCTCCATCACTGGAGGTTTTCAAAAATAGACTGGACAACATTTGACTGGGGTGATATAAGGCTCCTGCACTAGTAGAGGTTGGACTAGAGGATCTTTGAGTCCATTCCAGCCCTATGATTCTATGACTCTTTGATTCTGACATAACTGGCTCCATGGGAGAGTTCTAGTTCATCACATAAGATGGATTAATTCTTCCTGATGTACAGTGCGAATGTAGGCTAGAATTCCATCCAAGATATCATGGAAAGAAGGATAGATCCAAGTTGGGGGGAGAGAACAGGGCCACCCTCTCTAAAGACAAATTGGCAGTATAAATTTTGGTTTGCAAAATAGCTGCCATGGTCTTATTAGAAAGGCTTGCCCAAATTTCCAAATAGTTACATGTCTTCAAATATTTTAATTCTTGCATCAGTAGCAAATTGCTGTGAATCCCTAAAGTCCAGCACAGAAGGGTTTATTGGATTAAAGCAATATATTATTCTACTAGCAGACAATAATGTCTGCTATAGAAGCATTCAGAGTAACTGCATATCCAATATAGGCCAATACCCAATAAAAGAAAGAATAAAAGCAAGATGATACAGACTGGGATAGAATTTTAAAGCATCAAATCCCTTATGTTTTATTCTTCTTCTTTAATTAAGTCTTGTCAAGCCCATCAAAAAAAGGTAGAGAAGAATTAGTAGATATATCAATAGCATTGGGAACTAATTGTGAGAGAAATGCAGAATTCCTAACTATACCTCTACCAAGACCAGGCTAGGGAGAAGTTTTAGCACAAAATTCCCCTCATTGGAGACTATTAATTATTTTCTTCAGCTTAGGTTCCAAGAAAAGAAAATGAGGAAAGAAAAGTTGGTTTTTGTCTTACAAATAAGACATCCTTGTCTTACAAATGTCCTCTATCCAGCATTTAAGTATCTGAGAAAAAGTAGAAAGTTTAACCATTACAACTCATAGTCTCTCAAACAAATTTCTAATCATTGCTTTTCAACCATCTGTAATAAATCAGAATGATATTAAAATAATTGCAGGAATGGACCATGTGGTTGCCCTTGACATTTTATTTTATAATCACATTTGCTTAATTGTTATGGTGTTCTCATTTTTTCCATAATCCAAGGTAAGCAACAGCTAACTCATAACTCATTTTTTTAAAAAAAAACAACCAATCTTCTGGCAGCCATTAAAAATATTAGAAAAATATAACTGTTTATGGAAAGTTGCCTTTTCAACATGAGCTCAAGACTATTTTGTATGATTATTTAAACTTGAGCGGAAAGGAGAGCGTGCATTTTCTATACACAGTAGATCATTGTATGTAGGGGTTTATTTTACTGCATTTTTGCATTTTTATTTATTTGGTATCACAATCTCATGAGATTAGATGTGCAACTGAGAGAATGGCTCAAAATCATCATATACTGTGATGGAAAGGAGATTAAACCTGGGTTTCCCTAGTTTAAGCCTAATGACTCTGTAGTTATAGTGCACTATATGATTAAAGATATACAGAATGTGATATATAGATATACAGTACCTTTGGTATCTACTCAAAATGGATACACAAAGAATGAGAATAAACATCTGTAGGCTTTGCACATATAATAAATGTATGTATGGGGTCTTCTCTTATTCTCCTGAACTATGATGTACAAAATAATGTTCAGGGCAGTAGCGTATTTTAGAAACAAAGAGATGATGCCTTTCCCATAGGAATCTTGATGCCATAAGTCATGCAATATTTATGGACTTTTTGGGAGTCCTTTCACTTTTTCATGTGTCTAAACTCAGTCTTATCAATGGTACATTGTCTAGACAGTGAGAAAAAGAAAATGCACAAGGTTTTGTGTTTCTAAGGACAATCTTAACCTCCAACCAAAGCAAATTAAAGAGTGAAAAAAAAGGCAGAGCGATTCAAGACAGCCCCATTCTGTCACTTTACAATATAAAATACATATCACAATTTAAAAAGATGGTAGAGGACAAGGAACATAAGAAAACTTGGGCAATCAAAACTTCAACAGTAATTGTCATAATGACTTGCTCTAATGGAAACATTTTAGAGAAAAGAAGCCAAATCATATAGTAAGCTATCAAGGAATCAGGATTGATTGTGCTTATTTTTCAATTCTCTTTCTGCATCTTGATGGAGTAGCTGCTATTAGCTAATATCATGTTTTCCTGAAAATAAGACCCGGCCTTATATTATTTTTGTCTCTAAAAGAGGCATTAGATCTTATTTTGGGGGGATGTCTTACATTTTTGGGGACACTCGCCTTGCCTTGCGACGGCGGCACCAACAGACCTGTCCAGCAGGAGCCCAGGTGGCTGCCGTCCGACTTCTTCTGTGGCTGCTCATGACACATCACGCCATTGCTGTCACAACAAGGCAGATGGGGGAGGGAGCGGAGCTGCCCCACATGCCCCACGTGCCCCACACTCACTTACTTCAGGCCCCACCAGTCAGGCCATTCCTTACTCGTTGACTTTCCCTTTCACTGCCCTCCTGAGCTGGACTGCCATGCTACAGAGGATGGGCAGGGTAGGCCCGGTCTCCCTCCGCCATTTTGAAGCCAGGCAAAAGGCTCCACTGCTGCTGTGCTCTGCTAAAGGGGATTTCTTCGTGCTTTGTCCCCACAAACTATCTGCCTGGCGGTGGCCACCATCTTCTCCATCACCAACACTCCTGTGGCTTGCATGACCAGGCGGTGCAAGCGTCCCCTGCCCTCCCCTGCCCTCCCCTACCCTCCACCAGCCCTCCATCACCGCCACTGGAGAGAATGGAGAATGGGGAGGGGAGAGGCTCCACTTGCTTGCTGCAAACTTGCTTTCTCCCTTCTCTGTTCTGGAAATGGCAGCCCCGTTTTCTGCTGCTTCTCCTCCCAGTGCTGCTGTAGAGTTTGGTTCATCACCACCCAGCTCCTATCTCTTCCTGAAAGCATTTCTTCACTAACCTGCTTTCCAGCTCTGATGCATTTTTCTCCTGCTGCAGGGAAATGAAATTTGTGGGACTAAAAAAAGTTCAGTCAAACCCTTCCAACTTCTCACAAAAAATAAAAAGATCTCGTGAAGTTGGAAATGATTGATTGAACTGTTTTTTTAGTCCCACAACTTATTTTGTTTGTGGGACTGCACACACCAGCGGAGGAATGCGATGGGGCTCGAAGTCAGGTAATCAAAGGAATTCCTGGGGGAAGCGAGGGCATCTGGGTGGTGGTGAGGCAAGGTCTCCAGCTCCACAGTTCAGTCTGGGTGCTTAATGTTACTGGTAAATATTGGTAGCTGGCAGCTGGTGCCAGTGAGGCTGCCCCGGGGGGTGGGAATCTGTTGTTGCTTTGCTGCTGGGCCAGGCCTGGGCTATGCCATGCCACTGCCTTCCAAGCTCCACCTTTGCTGCTGGCTTAAAGGAGACAGGTGCTGCTTTGGAGCTGCCTTGCAGCTCCAAAGGGGAAACAGCGATGGCGGCGGAGTGCTCTGTCCCGGAGGGGGGGGGGAGTCTGCTGTTGCTGTTGGAACTTCGTCTGCTTGAAAATGGGGTGGTTGCAAATGGAGCGAGTCCCTCCATTTCCAACTGCCCCATTTTCAAGCAGATGAAGCTTCCAGTCATTTCTCTGAAAAGTGCATGGTGCATCTGGATCATCTTCCCCCCCCCTCCCACCTTCGCTCTGGACTTACCTATGTTGCGCCAAGGGGAAGTGGACTGCGGCTGCTGTTGAACACCGTTGGCCCCCATGCACTCACTTCTGCTTGTACTGACCATGCCCCCCGGGCTTATTTTTGGCGTAGGGCTTATATTAAGCCCACTCTCAAAAGTCAAGCTAGGCTTACTTTCAGGGTAGGACATATTTTCGGGGAAGCACAGTATTTTAGAGAAAAGAGCCCAAACAAGATAACCTTTAGCAAGTAACAGGTAGCATTCCAGCTGTTGGTAAATTGTAACTTCCAGTATCCCTAGGAAACATGGCAAAAGATAAAGGATTCTGGGAGTTATAGTTCAGCAATACTTGCCTACGCCAAGCTAAATTTTAGCAAAACTGATAGATTTATCAAACCTCTGAGCCCTCCTTCCATTGCAGATAGATGGAATTCTCAGATTGTAAAAAAAAAATAATGCCTCTGGCTCTTTTCTTCCTTCTTCTAACAGACAAGATATGAGTAAGCAAACAGAACTGTTTTAAAAACAGCTCCTGTTGAGGAGTTGTGTATTCTGATACCACTGCTGATAATGAAAATAATCTCATCCCTCTGGTCATGCATTTATTGCTCACTACAGCATGACTATTTTTTCCCTTTGTGATCACAGGATGCTGGTGGCATTTTCAAGTGCAAGTAGGCAAAACTGACACACAAGGACACATTCTGAGTTGATTTACAAAGCCATAGGAGACAAGAAAAAAATACACTGTCCCTGATTCAAAGCAATAGAGCCATCTTTACTCCAAGGAACCTCTTTTTTTTAAAAAAAAAAGCTTTCCTACAGTCTCCCAGACTCTGCTCTTCAAACAGTAATAACTGTAGGAGGAAAGAAAAGCACATCACAAAGGAAGATGCCATTTATATCAAGAGATTTTTTTTTCTTTTTGAGACTCAAAACGGAAGGAAAGCCAAAATGTAATCCGATATATTAACATAGCTTTGGCATTCATTTGCCAGAGCTGGGCCCAGCTCATGTTGTTTTCATTAAATGATGCTTCCTTCAATCTCTTTAAATAGCAGATACCCACCCTGCCATATGGGTGACATTAGCTTCAGGTGAGAAAGAGCAGACTCAGAAGACAAAAATATCAAATTGATCAAGACAATGAAAAAATAGCCTGTTTACATTAACGATCAGCTAATTTTGAGCTTTAATGTTAATTGTTAACATCCTTTATTCTTGAGCTGATGTGAGGTAACTGAATGTATAATTTTCATAGCTAGGTTCAATGGGTGGTTTGGCATGGGAGAAAAACCCAGATTCTGTTCTCAGTGTACAGTCAGATCTGTATTATAGATATCAGTTATATGGAGGCACTATCATAAGAACATTTCATTGTTTCATACCCACTCAAATACTGTATATCAGCTTTGAATATGCCACTCAAATGGTGATGAAACAGGAAACATGTTCAGGATGAGTCTGGAAATAGAACTATCCCATTTGTGCTTTGTAGTGAAACTGCATTTATGATAGGATCTCAATTGACGTGACACTCTCTATAGAATTAGTGATTGTGATTTGGATTGGATTAGGATCTTAACAAGAAGGTGCAAAAGGCTTTAAATTTTGCTGTCCTCCATATTTTGGTACAGTCCTGATTCAGATTTGAACTTCCAATGGATCAACCATTTAAATCAGAAGAAAAATGTCCAGAGTGCCAAGGAATTGTCTACCAGGGATGGCAAATAGGAGAGTCCTTAAGTTACTGGCAAGGCATATTAATCTGTGGACAACATGACATAGTTTTTAAAAATGTGAGCCCCAAAAATTTCCAGTGTCCTTAAAAAGCAATGTCATCAGTGGAAGAACACGTGTAATATCCAAAACGCTTATTGATCTTTTTAAGTGCATTAAGCCTAGATTCAGCCTTAACCAGTCTGTTTTAAGGAACAGCGCCCAAAACATAGTCTTTATGAAAAGTGTGCCTGTAATTCTTTATGTGTCTGTATCATTTAATTTTGTTTATAACATGATCAAATATATATTTACTGCAGCTTCTCATCTTCCACGAACAAGACTTTTAGCTGTCAGTAGCAAATTGCAAAATATGCTTCAGACCCTTTATGTGAATAAAAGATAACATGAATTCCAATTTAAAACAGCAAATCCTCTCTTTCCAGCTTTCTATATTACATAACCATGTTTTCCAAGATTTGAAAACTCCAATGCAGATAAAACTATATAGCACTCCTGAATTCTTTTTGCTTTTTTAAAGCCAGGAATAATTGATAAAATCTATTACATAAAAACTTTTAATATGGTATTTATTAATATAAGAATATATGATATTTCTCAATGCCACCTTGGATTAAAAAGGATAAGAAAAGGAATATACTATCACAAAGATTAATATGTACTAAATGTGTGGGTCACTGAATGCTAAATACTTAAAAACAGCTACAATGCTATCACTAAGAATTATTTGATGGTATAAGTTGTTGAAAAGTAGAACATGATGTTTCAGAACCTCCATTGTTAGGAGCTTTAAAGAATGATTGGGTAGACATTTATCAGCGATGTTACGACAGACGTAACACAAATGGACAAGATATTGTAACCAAAGATTGTACTACATTAGCTTTTCACTTTTTTGATTTTATGAAAATTTCATGATCTGGATATCATGGTTCCAACAGATGAAACTCTTCCAAAGAACTTCGAGGCATTGTTTACCTTCTCTTTATTCGAGAAACTAAGTATAGGCACTACATAGTTGAAACTAGAAACTAAATTCCCCCCCCCAATACAAGTAACAAAGTGCAATTCCCTCCTCCAATAAACAGTCATAAATCACATTTCCCAATTAGCTTGAAGCGCAGGCTTTCTCCCCAGCTCTCCAGCACACCAAAACACTATCAGCTCTGGGCCCAATGATCTTGGGTTCCCACTACTAAGTTATTCTTGTTATGACTAGCTGGACTCTCATCCCTATTCCCCCTCTCAGCAGCAACTAATTCTAAAAGCAATAGAGAAAATGGCTGCATTTCCATCTGTTGTCAAAGCAAGAACATCCAATGTTAGCAGCGTTGACATTGGACATATCAAAGTTCAAATCCCAGTCATCTATGAAAATTGTTGAAAGATTGTGAGCCTGTCATTATCAGTCAGCCTAACAACCTCACTGCTCACAAAGATAAAATAGTACAATATATAATGCAATACAAACTATAATATTCACAATGGAAGCAGAATTATTCAGAAGATATACCTGACTACCTAATTTAGTGCTTTTAAAAACAGTAAATATATCTCAAGATATTTAATTAGAAAACGGATACATAATCTATCTTTCATTCAGTTTCTTTCTTTCATTCAGTTTCTTTCTTTCTTTCTTTCTTTCTTTCTGAAAAAATGCAGATTTTAATAAGTTATTTGAAAGTACATTAATGGAATGAAATTCTCATCCACTTTATGTGAGAGGTCTTACAGTTCAAGATCCAGAAGAAACTCAAAGCTCTAAAAAATCTGCTTCAAATGAAACATAATTCCTTTTTTATTTCTTATGAATATTTGAGCTTAGTCATTTATTTTTATGGTTTAATATAGAGAAAAGAAGAAAAATTTAAAAAGGCAAAACTACAATAATATATACAGAGAAAAAAAATCAACATATATTTCATATAGAGAAACTCAACCCAGTTAACATCTAATTAACCAGTTATATTGATCAGCTCTTTCTGTTGTATTGATACAGAATGAGTTTATAAACAAAAAGTGAACACATATTATAGAACCAAGGTTATAACCAAGAAATTGCACTGTTTTTCCAACACACCCACACCCACAAATGTATGTATGTACTATATTCATATAGTAATACATTCCAGATTTTTGCTATGTAGTTCAAAAGTGCACTCACATATTAACAAGTTTCAGTATTGAGCCAAAACAGAGCATCATACAAACTAAATTTAATTATCTTAACCCTTATTACAACCCCTACTTCATTCTCATACCAATAAGTTTATTAACTATAATTCTAACCCAGCAATACATAAATAGATGTAATGCAAACACTGACCACTGACCACAAAAATGCATCCTAAATCTAACACTCTGTGGTGATTGGAATAAGAATTTAGCTTAAATTAATTATACTGTTATGTAACCCTTTTTGCTTAATGCTTTTTGTTTTAGTTTTCTGATGATCCCTTTAAGTAAAGAATTCTTGTTAAGACAAAATTTGTACTTAGACAATAGATTCAAGGATGTACATTGCTTTGTTTTCTTATTGCTCCCTCCTTCTCCAGTAAAGTATAGGATCAATTTGTTAAAATATTAGAGCCTTGATAACTATTGTATATCAAAGCTGTTATGCTACATTCCAAAAATATGTGCCTGTTTTCACACCATAAATGGCAACTTTGTTTCCCTTAGAATTATCTGGTGTCCCTATCTTCTCTCTCTTGGGGGTCTCCTATTAGTGTAGGCACATGATCTTTTTTTTAAATCAACATTCATTTGAACTAGATGCTTAAATTGTGCACACAGCTAAGCCAAATCTCAATGTCTTCCTAGTTATTTGAACAGAATAGGAAGGACAGTCTGGAATGTGTCTTACAAGATTTTGCATACACAGGCAAAGTCACAGAAGATCAGATTTCAGCTTTTCTGGAACATCAACCTGTCCAGGCAGAGTGGGATAAATGTGAGATTCTAACTTGCCTCTAATTGTATTGAAAATACTGGGAATCAAGGACATAATTTCTATTTATTTCTTTTTCATATGAACATTTTTGCATAATTGTGATTTATAGATGAAATATTCCCCTACATTTTTGTGTATTCGTATATCTGTTTTCTTCAGTAGGTTTCTGGGACAAAACTATATTATTTCAACCCAATTCTGAGCAGAAAGTAAGCAGTTTAAGATTGTAGCTGATATCTCTTCACTAATAAAGCGTGTATGGCTGTTAACTATCTGTGTATCATATCATAATATTAGTAAGGGGCAGTGAAGTTAAAAAACTTTCACTGTCTATATTCAAAAGGCATATCAAGCACTTTCTCTAATCTCTTTTCTTCTCTTATTCTTCTCACAACTATATTTATATCTTTCTAAAGCAGTGGTTCTCAACCTGTGGGTCAGGACCCCATTTGGGGTCGATTGACCATTTCACGGGGGTTGCCAAGCAAGGCTGTCCGCCACTTTTTTTGTCTGCCATTTTTTTTGTCCGCCATTTTTTCCCCTTTTCCGGCAGGTGCCTTACCTCCCTTGGGCTGGGCCAGCTGGTGGTCGGCCTGCTCCGTCTCTGCCGCTTGCCAGCTACGCCTCGGCCAGCGCAGGGGGCGGAACCATGCATGCGCGGCGCTCCCGGGCAGGGAAAGTCCTCGACTTACGACCGGTTGGGTAGTCCTCGACTTATGACCAGTTTAGTCCTCAACTTACGACCAGTTTAGTCCTCGACTTACGACCGGTTGGGGTTGCGGCATTAAAAAGGTTGAGAACCACTGTTCTAAAGTAACAAGAACTACTGTCAAACAACGCAAATAAAGAGAATTCTTCATATTCTTCATATGAAATTCATATAATTCTTCATATGGAAAGTTAACCCTATTATTTATTTCTTAGTTTGTGATATCAAGGGATGAAAAAGATTAGTCTTCATATGTAAAAATTTACCACAAAATGACAATAACTTGTGTTGGTATCATTGTGAGTCATTGGGTGGTGGTGGTGGTTTTAATCTTTTTGGAAATAATACAGTTGTTTTCAAGATGAATTAATATATCATTACTTTGATATTCCTCATTTTGAACAGCTACCATGACAAATTACAATCAGTTCTTGCTTAATTCAAATAACACCTTTGGGAGCATAAAGTATTTGTTATGAGAGTTGTTTGTTTTGTTTCTTTTTAACAAATAAAAAGACCTCTTTCATTTCTCTTAAGTGGAAAAATGACAAGGGCATAAGAAAATAAGAGCATCCTTTTACATTCTTTCACACAACCATCTTCCTCCTGAAAACAAAGTAAGACATTGTAATAGCTTCCTCAAAAGCACATTTTGTCTTTACTCTCAGTTTCTTCTAGTCTATGCTTCTGAAAATGATGACTGACATTTACACCCATGATCTCCCTGACTGTCTGATGCTTCTGTTTAAATTCTACATTTGCTTCCTATCTGCTCCCAGAGCCCACTGATGCTGCTCCTTGTCTTTCCAATATGTCCGTGACTCTGCTATTATTTCTAATTCTATTATCTTGATTGGGGGTTCATCCCAGATTCTGCTAGGAGCAAATTCACATCTGGTTGGATGAACATAAGCAAAAATTGGACCTTACTCAGGAGAAACCACAGCAGCAGCACCAACAAAACACAGTATGTACAAAGTGGCCATGAAGACCTTCCTATCTTTATTTGGCTTTTAAAAGCCAGAGCTGAGATCTTTGCAAAGTAGTATCCGCTCTTGTTTTCTTTATATTAAATTTTAGATTGCAAGCTCCTGGATAGAGACACTTTTTCCTCTGAGACATTCCCCAGGCCGCTTTCCTGCCGATTAATACAATTATATAAATAACAACAATAACAACATCAACAACAACAATAATAATAATATCTTAATTTGAAGAAGAAGAAGAAGAAGAAGAAGAAGAAGAAGAAGAAGAAGAAGAAGAAGAAGAAGAAGAAGAAGAAGAAGAAGAAGAAGAAGAAGAAGAAGAAGA
>NW_015386960.1:926285-930711 GCF_001527695.2 Protobothrops mucrosquamatus
ATTGAGTACTTTCTCTAAAGAACCCCGTTGGTTAAAGCTAACATTTAAAACACGCACTATCCCACTGTCACTACCCATCCTCATCTATTCTCCCACAACTTTTGTTACTACCTTTATTAGGGTCCCTCATGTTATCTTTCAATGGAGTGCCTATAAATACCATTGCTGGTAGGAGATGGATATGAGAGCACCTTAAAGGCATGTGGTTGGACACAGTGAGAAATAGGATGCTGGACTAATTTCATTCTTGGCTTGTTGCCTCATGGCTATTTTTATGTTCTTATCTTCATGACTCAGCTCCAAAGTGAATCTTATAAAGCTTACTTCATCTTTCAGATTTATGGTGCTTTTCCAGACAAAGTGTTTGATATGTCTATGTAGATACACCACTTGAAGATCTTTTTATCAAATCTCTGAACCCAACAGATTATTCATATTGTCTAATCCAGGATCACTTTTAATCAGTTCATAAAATCCAGGATGTCAGAATCATCAGATAAAATCAAACTAACAATCCAAACTGAATTGATAGTTTGGAGCCAATTGTTACTCCTGTGGCACTTTGATTATGATCTAATGAATAAGGGAAGCTAATATTACATGGCAAATGATAAGCAAGCAACATAATGCTGAAGGCAACTGGTCTATCTTTCTGTTTGTATTAGCTGGGGCTTTAGTCTTTGCTCATTTTTCTTCTCTCCAATACATGAAAGAATCAGAAGAAACAAATAGATGTTGTACTCCAGAAGTGTTCTAATCCCTCAGAAATAAATGTTCATTTCTGATCATGGGAAATAATTACCCGTCTTCTCTAACAGTTAAGTTGCTGAGCAATACCTGACTGAATTCCTTTTCATGCATTTAAATAGATCTTGATGCAGATATAATGTGTGGGTATTCTCAGTGTTTAGTCATCCAAACCCTTATAGTGAGCGCAGAGATGCTTCTCTGAATGTCACTGCAATGTAAACCAGTGTGATATATCATAAGACAGTTTCTCATCTCTTGCATCTGTGCTTTCAGTTCATGGAGATAAATAGGATTTCCATAATCTAATATAGCTACTCTTCTTGGGATGGTTACATTAGCTAAGCTATGTTAAGCCTATAAAATCTGACAAGAGACAGAAAACAAAAGGTTTTGTATGCTGTGTAATCATGCAGTTCTAATGGAGTATGGTCTTTATAATTTGATCGTTAAAAAGCCACTTTCTGCTAGATATCACAGTCTTCAATCATAATTGACTTCCTCTGCCAGTGAATCATACTGATGCCAGTAGAACATCATTTTCACAGAAGCATGTTCAGCCTTTAAGACCTGTTCCCCAATATTTTAATGTATAATATTGCAACATATAATGATCTACTGGTGACTGTCATCTGAAAACACAATAGTAACAATATAGCAACAAAATAGGTCTTTACAGAGAAGAATCTTTTTATTCTTAAGCTAGAAACAAAAATATATCTAAAGAAATCCATGGAATGTATTAGTGTGATTTGCTAAAACACACTCCGCTGCAGCAAAGGGCAATAACAATGAATAGTGTCCATCTTACTTTATTTAAAAATTCATAGGAGAAATACATAGTGCATAGGATAGTAGAAATGGAAGGGGGCACTTAAATTGTCCAGTTCAGCCATCTGCTCAGTTCAGGAATCCAATCAACAGATGGCTGTTAGCCTCTTCCTGAATACACACAGGAAAGGGGAACCCAACACCACTCTGGATAATTGCTTTTATTGCTGAATGGTTCTTCCAATGCCTTTCTCCATCCATATCAATCAGAGACAGACCCCAGAAGCATCTGAAAGGCAGCTGTAAGGTATATTCTAACTATCTGGTGGATGAACATGGTCAGACCTATGCCAAATTGGTCTCTGACTGGGCAAATATCATGGGATCCAATCTCTAGGAATGATCTGGGATGAATTTTAACTGGTAAGGATGTGAACACGGTTGTCTCTGTGTTAGTTCAGCCACTCATTTTTTGGACAAAGTCTTTCCTGGATTGTGAAGACAGCCAAGAAAGTGGTCTGTGATTGGGCCCATGCTATGGCTAGGCCTCTGTAGGACAGGGACTGGTGCCTCCAGCCTTGAACAAGGTAGTAATTAACCCCTCCTCAAGAGGCCACATTGAGAACCAATGATTTTATATAACTAACATTCCATTCTTGGAAAAGTGATGGAACTGTAACTCCTGAGATGCCTTAAAGGAAGCATATTATCTAGATCTATTTCAGTCAAGTTGTAGATCAGGATGAAGACAGCCATGGTCATGTTTGTAGATGATCTGTGGTGGAGTTGGAATGGAGGTGGTACATCCATCAATTTGTTTCTTGGCCACAGTGGTCTTCTGGACCAGTTCCAGCATTGACAATTGATTCTCTTCCTTTCTCAGGATCAGTTCTAGATGGTTTAGTTGGGAGGTGAGAGCTCAATAAGTCCGCCCTTTGTCACAGGGCTTGATGATCTCTCCCCTCCTATTCAACATCTATATGAAAACAGTGGATAAGGTTATCCATTAGAATTCAATATCCTCAGTATGCTGATATGACCAAAACTGGACAAGTGAGGTTTTGTTCTGCCCCAGTACCTGGAGTCTATTCAGGCATGGTTAAGAAACATGTACTCCCATTCTACTAGGACTGAATGGCTGTGGGTATTAGAGCCACCTATATCTGGAGATATTCCATTTTTAACTTTGGATGGGGCTGCATTTCTCTGTTCAAGAGTGGTGCACAACCTCAAGTGATGTATATCTTGGAACTAGAAAGATAAACAGCAATAACTATGAAAAGAAAACTGAACCCACTTATCTTACATGTCATCAACATCACATTGGCCATTTTTAGGTTAGGGGTAGCCTTAAAAAGAAGTGTTTTAAAGACTGGATCAAATGGCTAGGAGAATGTCCAATAAGGAGCAATTCTATGCTGAGAAATCACCACAAAGACCCTTTCCTGTATCTCAGCTAATCTGTACCAGTCTTATAAGCAGAGCCTGAGTGTGTGGAGACACTCTCTTTTCTATTATGTTTGTATTAACTTACATTAACTTTACCAACTAAAAGTGTGAACACAGAGCTATTGTCCATTAAATGTGCTGTGTAAAGTATACTTAGTATAGCACTGATTCTTATAAGAATATCCAACACTACGTCTGTAGGAACTCCTGTAGATAAGGTTCCCTAAGAGACCATACTACTAAGCATATTTTCCTCATTGCCTCTTACATGTGTTATGAAAGGTCTTTTTGTTCTTGAAGGGGTTTTCAATATAAAGTTGATGGTATAAATGCTGTTACAGGACTTACAATAACAGTTACAACATAGGCTACATTGATATGTTTGAGTGAGAGAGTGGGAGAGGAAGGAAGGAAGGAGTCTACTTTACTGAACTACATTTTAAGAGCCCTTGCCATTTTTGTAGGTTAATTTGGAGAAGTTGAAAAGCTTCCTAACTCTGCTCAGCTCCTATTAAAAAAAAAAACTCTTCTTTTCTCCTTCGGACTCTGAAAAAGACTCTTGATTTCATATTAAAGCACAAAACATTGTGTTTGGAATAAAAGAAGCCAGAAAGCAAGGTTAAAATATTTATCTCATGATCTGCAAAATGTCTTGGGTTGGAACACTTCTGTTTCATTCCTACTGACAAATAAGCAACTGGAAGGGGACATTTTATTTTGAAGGTACTTTAGGCATCATATTTGGAAACAAGAATTTGTCATTCTTGTTCCAAAATATTATAGTTAAAGTGCTTTCAAAATAAAAAGTAGACCTAAAAATAATTGTTTAAAGAAAACACCTAGATGAAGAACAGCAACATCATTCTTTTTTATTATTATTATTTTTAATTTGGTTTTACATTGAAAGTTTGTTCTTTTGTGGAAAGGAGCTTCTAACATTCATAAATATTCATTAAACATAAATATGTGACATGATAAGTTATGTTATTTGCATAATTATATCATTACACAAAAGGCACTTATCTGCTACTTCAGTGGGATGTCCCGATTGCACTTTGTTCCACTATATCCCATCTTTAAGGATAAATGGGAATATGTTAAATGGAGGCTTCTTGTAAAATGGAAAGAACAACACCTAGAAATAAAGAGAAAGATTGTGGGTAGTTCCATTATTCCTGGACATTGTAAAACATCATTCCTTTAAAGTCATTGACCCTGATGAATATTCCATTATGCAAGTAGAGATCTGAGAATTAGGAAGATGCGTTTAAGGAATGTTTAGTCCATCTTGGTCAGTATTATCTACAAAAGGTTTCACAAACACTGAACCTTCTAGGCTGAGAAACCCAGTAAGTAGAAGAGGTGTAGTAGGTGGGAGAGAGAGAGAGAGAGAGAGAGAGAGAGAGAGAGAGAGAGAGAGAGAGAGAGAGAGAGAGAGAGAGAGAGAGAGAGAGAGAGA
>NW_015386960.1:930928-933604 GCF_001527695.2 Protobothrops mucrosquamatus
AGACAGAGACAGAGACAGAGACAGAGACAGAGACAGAGACAGACAGACAGAAACAGAGACAGAGAGACAGAGAAAGTGTCTAGCCAGTTTTCTGGTGTGAAGTATGAATCCAGCCATTTGACCTTTAAGTCATGATTTGTTTTTAGTATTACATATGTACCAAGCAATGACTTGTCCAACAGACAAACATGGTTTATAGCAATGTAACAGTAACTGTATAACAGAGTTGGAAGGGACTTTCGCGGTCTTCTATTCCAACCCTGTGCTCGAGCAGGAGATCCTATAAAATTTTGGACAAATGGATGTCCAATCTCTTCTGAAAAAACTTCCAGTGATGCAGTACCCACAACTTCTGGAGGTAAGTCCTTCCACTGATTATTTTTATTGTTGCTTTGGCAAGGAGGCATAACTCTAGGCAGTTTCTCTGATTTCAGGCTTTCCCTGTGATGCTTCTCTCAGCAATGGTTTTTTTTTAATTTTCTTATATTTATATTTATTTTCTTCCTATTGTTGAAAGATGCTATGGGCAGTTGAACTGAGCAATTCATTCACCATTTAATTCTTCCCTTATGTCCTCCCTAAATACTGGAGAGGAGTTAAAATGGTAGTCAGTGCAGATCAGTGTTGATTCATGATTCCTAATTTCCAATGTTGGTGTCCTAAGACTACCGAGGCTCGAAAACCAGAAAGATACTTTTATTCCAGCCCTATACTTCACATCCACAAACTATGCTATTATAAATAAAATTTTCACATAAGAGCACATGAAATATGATGTTTGCTTTTTGATTATTTCCTGTAGTGTTCTTTGCTCTGCACCAAGGCATTTTGTTTGTGCTGTATATCATCCATTAATGTTGCTGCTTCTGTGTCTGGTTCTTCTTATCTCAATGAATTTTTAATGAACAATTGGAGAGAGGAATAAATTATCAGCATTCTACCAAAACCACCACCAGCTGACAGTTTCTAATTGAACATAATGATTTTATTAGTGTATTTGACTAGACTTTAATCAGACTTGTTATTGTTAAAATAATTCCCTGTGATTGTTCTGCTTTTCTTTTAATACTCTGTGTCTATGAAAATGGATAACAAATTTTAAAAAAAAATTAAACTTACCTAGCATGAGCTGTTCAGTTGCTTATTCTTGTCAATTCCAAATGCAATACACCAATTTGTCTCAACAGAGAGATATGAGTAGAATTCTCATTTTGACTAAAATAATGAAAAGATGTTTAATAAACATGTAGCAACTTATTGCAATGAGAACCCTCAGAAAATTGTTCTCAATGTTTCTTCAAAGAAGCATGTTTTAGTTCTTTTAAAATTATGCATCTATGTACTTAAAAAGACACAATTCCCCAAAAATGTGAAAATCAAGTTTGCTGGATCAGACTGAATGTCTGTGCATGAGAATTGGTAAAAATCTTGTCTTCCAATCTGACAGAAAAAAATGTAATTGTTAATGTAAATGTTCCATACATCCTTCTTTTATTCATTGGCACATACATTTTGCTGATGGAGGTATTTTAAACACAACTTTCAAAAGTCTTTTAAAATTTAACAATTTCTGTACGTAACTTTCAGAAACCCTTTTTTCAAAACTGATTGTAGCTTATTTTTGATCAGCAAAAATGTAATGCATGCCAGACTTCACGTCATTCTGAAGTCCAGTGGGAACTGAATAACCACATCAAAGTTCAGTGGAAACTGGCTTGCAATTCTTTTCCATCCATTGTCAAAGATAATCTATTCTAACACATTGTCTGCTACAAAGGCCAACCAAATACTTTAATCAAGCATAGAAAGACTTTTATTCTGGATATTAAGCCAATAAATAGAGAAGGAAAAATCAAAGCTGGTAGGTATGGTGATACAGGAAGAAGTAACTGTCAACATTCTCAAATTGTACCAAATGAACAGAGCTTTCACCTCTATAATATATAAATCCCCATGTGAACACTGTATGAGCTTCCATTGTATGTATTATACTGAAAGGTCATAATATAATTCTCCTTTCCCATTCTTCATTCATTTTGATAGGAGAAAAAAATCTTTTATATGGTTAAAAGGATTTTGCAATTATATGCGATGTAAGGTGTGAAAATGTCTTCTGTTTATTCTTTTGAGTCAGTGTTAGGGCCCTGGTTAAGGACTTAGAGTGGATATCAAGGAGTGCCAGGTTCTGTCCATCTTAAGCCACAGAAACTTTCTGGGTGTCTTTGGGCCAGTTGCTGTCTCTCCGTCCAACCTAGCTCTTGGTTTATTGATGTGGATTAAAAACAAGAAATGGGATTATAGACATGTTTAGTTTTGTAGTCCAACTTATTCTTTGGATCATCCAGACCTGGTACCATACTTCTTAATTACAGCACTACTGTCACTTTTTTAAAAATTACTTTTTTAAAAATTATTAAAAATTACTAATTTTAAATTTAACTTTATTAAATTCAAGGCTTGTGAAGTTCTTCCCTTTGGCAAAAGTTGAAGCAAAGCAACCCATTGAAGATGCCACACAACCTTCTCACCTTGAAGAGTAAAAGCAAAACATCCCCTTCAAAGTTATGTTTAATGTAACCATTGATTAACTACTGGGACTATTAAAAGAGGCTTTAGCACAAGCAAAGCTTCAATATAAAATCTTCTCCGGCTTTCATGAATGTTGGTGGACACTGA
>NW_015386960.1:934310-953847 GCF_001527695.2 Protobothrops mucrosquamatus
CTCCCTCTTCTTTGTGGCAGCCCCTGAGATATTGGAGCACTGCTATCATGTCCCCCCTCGTCCTTCTCTTCATTAGATTAGACATACCCAATTCCAGCAGCCGTTCCTTATATGCTTTATCCTCCAGTCCCCTAATCATCTTTGTTGCTCTAGGCAGCATGCAGTATCTCATTGAGACAAATCAAAGCTACCTGATAGAGATCAAATTAAAAACAAATCGTAGCCACTTTTCCCCCCCACAGTTCTTTTCAGAAAATACAGGTAGTCCTTGACTTACAACAATTCATTTAATGACCGTTCAAAGTTACAACAGCATTGAAAAAAGTGACTTATGACTATTTTTCACTCTTATGACTGTTGTAGCATCTCCATGGTCACATGATTTACATTTAGATGCTTGACAACTGACTCACATTTATGACGGTTACAGTGTCCCAGAGACACGTGATCCCCTTTTGCGACCTTCTGACAAGCAAAGTCAATGGGAAAACCAGATTCACTTAACAAATGTGTTATTAATTTAATAATTGTGGTGATTCACATAACAAATGTGGCAAGAAAAGTCGTAAAATAGGACAAAATTCACTTAATAAATTTCTCACTTAACAACATAAATTTTGGGTTCAACTATGGTCATAAGTTGAGGACTACTATTATTTGGCCTTGGGGAGAGATTTCACCCCTGTTGCTGCTGCAGCTGTTGTTACCTATATCTTCAAACATAAACTGAAGAACTACTTTTTGAGTTAGATGTGCAGAATGGAAAGTGGAATGGCAGTATACATATTTAACCTCCTGAATTAACAAGAAATAATGTATAACTATTTTAATGTGCTATTTATAGAAACATTCTTCCATCTGTGATTATCCCCCCCCCCAACTTAGTAAACACCTCTGAAAATTAATTAAAGTGTTAGGAATTTGGGGGGGGAAACACTTAGTGAATAAACTCCATTACCGCCTCTACCTCATATGTTTCTCTGACTCTCATATAATCCAGACATGTGCTGCAAGGCCAAGGCACCTTAATTAAAATGCATGCAGATTTCACAGCAAGGAGTACAGCAAAAGTGGAACAACTGGCAAATGTTTTTTTATTTATTTTCTTTCTAATCTTCCTCTTTTCAAATAAGGTAGGATAATATTTTAGCCGGCAAAGGCAATAATATTGCATGGGAAGTACAGTATTATGTAGGGAAATAAGGACTTGAGGTGGAAATAAAAATGTATGTAAATAAAAAGTAGATTAAGATTTAGAAATATGGGTAGTGCCTCTAAAATGAGGTTGTCTTCTCATTTATTTTTTCTTTTGAATTATGTTTAGGTTATATTATATTTTATACATAAACACACACAGAGAGAGATCAGAGGTAGACAGCCTTTAGTTCTAAGGCCACTTTTTGCAGCTCTCAGAATTCCCCTGAATAACTATTGTAGAAACTGACGATATATTTGTCCATTATTTGGGGAACATGAAAAACACATGGAAATATTGTAGAAATCCTAAAAGAAGCTTTTCAAAAAAATAAAAGCAATACCCCTTCACATTATCTTTCAATATGTGGGGAAACAAATGAAAACCCTAGCTCCTTCCATAGATGTGAGATTACTTCACCAATATTATTGCACTATGTTTCTACTCATCTGTACAATGTTCTTATACAGTTCCTGTGAACATTATTCTGAAGAACATACACAGTATTAAACTAGAATGCCAAAAAGAGGAATCAGACCACCTATACAACCTCCAAGACAACCAATGGGCAACTGCAACCACTTGGCATCACAGTAGCACACAAAGGAACAAAACATTTTAAGCAAACCAAAAGACGCAGTAACCAAAGAAGAAAAAATGTATAATCCTTACAAATAATGTGAGGATTGTACAAACCACTGTGCAGATAAGTAGAAAACTAGCAAACCACAACTATAAACAGCAACTGATAATCAGAAGAAATGATAAAAACTTCTTAATCTCGCAACACAGAGACAGACTCAACCACAGTTTCAATAGGGAAACTGTTATTAACATCAATAAACACATAAAAATACATCACATTTACACATCTTTTAAAATAAATAATCAAAAGCCTGAGAAAGAAACCAATGGCTCAGAGCACACCCTTTCCACAAAAAACACCCAGATGATCAACACATAGCACCAGATAATAGTATGAAAGAAACATTACCTGGTGGAAGAACCATCAAGGAGAAAGTCATATCTCCGCCAAGACTGACAGAGCAAGCCACTATATATCAACAGCCTATAATCAACTTTCTCTCTCACACTGATGATATTACCAAGCTTAATAATGAAACATCTGCAAGAAAACAACCAAGCTCATAAAGCATCAAGGACCCAACAGACTGGAATTTCTTGTGACATTAGTGCAATCTGTGAAGGTAGAATCTGAATGACTCAAGTAATATGTTCACAAGAGATAAGATGAAAGTTGAAAAATACAAGCTTTAAACCTTGTAGGAGGATTATCAACATCTACTTCATGTGCTTTTAAGTATTAGTGATTTATTTTCTTGACTGACAAGCTCTTGTTATTTATCTTTCACTCACATATGCATATAGTACTTTTATGGACAATGATACATCTTCATTCAGGTGATTCACACAGAAGGTTTAGTGGAAATGGTAATGGGAATGAATAAGAGATCAGGTGGGAATCCTTTCAAAATCTATTTTTGTAGAATGCAGCTGGGGCTTGAGCTTCACTTATGGGATGCAGCTACTACAAGGAGTATCAGAAATGAAGGGCATCATTTATCCCAAAATTTCATTCCTACAGTTCTCTGAAAAAGTTGTTTCAGCATTTAGTCACCCACAAATGGGTAAATGAAATGAAAAATAAATTGCCTTGTATGCTAGTGAACAAATGCATAATATTTGAGTATCCTTAACTCTTACGCTTTCTGGAAGAAACAGAGCACAAATTAACCTATATGATAGATATCAAGCTAGCTTCATCTGTGAAAATGCCAGTCCAATTGCCATCACTCCTTTCCTCTCTTGCAACATTTTAAGTTTTAAGTTTAAGAAAAAAGACTAAATTTTAAAGTAAAGACTAATAAATGTGAGTGGTTGTATATGTGCTGGCCTGAAGGAGAAAGAGGTTTTTAAAATCCAAACCCTGATTACAGTATGAGAAATGAGAATCAATTTAAGCCTCTAGAAATTAAATTAAACTTGTTATGGGAGAAGATTTTTAAAAAGTTTCTAGTAAGTTTCATAGTGAAAGGAGTCCCATTTAGTTGTACTTTATATTTTCTGAACTTTTTTGTAACATTTTAATCAATGGTTCACAATCTATGTGCAATAGACAATATGTACCAATGCTAAGCACTATTTTGTAGTAGTGTAGTAGTGTCACTAGATCACCAATCCCACAACTTACTGATATTCTTGCCCAGGGCTTTTTTTCTCATAGAATGCCCAGAACGGAGTTCCGGCACCTTTTTCGAATGGAACCTTGTAGGGTAGGCAAGCCGGGTTGTATGACGTGTGTGAGTTCCGGCACCTATTTTATTTTATTTTTTTAGAAAAAAAGCACTGTAATCTTGCCTCAAATCTTATGAGATACCAAGTGAGCAATTCCAAAAGTTGAGGATCATTTCAGACATAATACAAGGTATGTGTATCACCGGATTGGTAATGCCATATTTCCAATCCCCATAATGATTTGGAAATTTTTTTGATAATGATATATTGGTCCACATGAAAGAAAGAATGAAATCCAGTCTGGTAAGTGGAATTTACATATTGGACTGCAAGGAAATAAATTAAGCATCCTAAAAGCATTCCCCAACCATGGAAAAAAATATCACTTAAATTTGAAAATAATTTCAAGAAACTCTATAAACATGAGAACCAAGTGTGGATATTTTCACTGTAAACCTTTGAGAAAATGATTAGAAACTGAGAAAGGAGCTACTGAAAAGCAGGCATTATGAGGTTCTTTCTATAATTATAATGGCTCCTTTGCCTGTCTGTCGCTTGAATTACCAAATTCTCATGTGTGGTTTGTGTGATATTGAAAACCACAAGTGAGCAGTTCTTGGAACTGTTCTGAAACTAAGCAGTATGTTTTTTCTACAAATGTTGTAAATATTTTCCTATGTGTAGTGTATGTCTTAATTACACAGTACACAAAAGACCAAAATGGCTGAGAAGGCCTATTCAGGAATATCATAAAGAATTCTTAAAACATGCATATATAAAAATTGCCCTAATTGCTATAACAGCTGCACAATTTCTGCAAGATACATTTTGGTTTCTTTCTACTTCATTTTATTGAAGCCGCTTCCATATATTTTAATTTTTTTTAAGGAATCTGAGAAGCATTCTGAAATATCTTTAATAAATAAAGGAATGAAAACAGATGATGTTTTGCCTAAAGGTTCTTCCTCTTTCAAAAATCACAGATAATGGGGTGTAACAATTTGAATTCTAGACTAAGTTTGAAAACTCTACTTCAAATCCATATTTACCAATTTCTAATCAAGAATATTATTGGCCAAGATCCATCAGTTGACTCTACCTTTGAAAGGCTATTTTGAATTTAAACCCATGTCAACCTAAGAGTTTTGGGAGAAGTTTTGAAAATAATACAATAAATGAAAATTCATAATATTGAAAGCCAACAGTGTCAATGGTACACTTTTATTCCTTCTTTGCTTCCATTCCCAGACCAGACAGCAATAGGTACTAATTTGTCAGGGAGTCATACTAGAAGCTAAAAGACCTCCCACCCCCTCCCAAAAACTGGTAATAGTTACTATCCATTCATTTCCACTTCAAAGAAAAAACACCACATTTTTTAAAAAATACTGACAATTTATAAATGTCCAGAAACTTTTATTAGACATGGGTAGAGTGTTAAAATGAGCAAGATGGCAGATGGGGTATTATGACTGAAGCTCGCCTCACAGCTAAAATAAAAAGCAATAGAGATTGAAGGCAGAGAATAAAACAGGAGAAGGGAAATATAACTAAACATAGTTGATACTAAGACCACACATATCTATAACAATATGTTTATCAAGGGTTCAGGCATGACAAAAATAAATATTGATTCAAGGAGTGAAAGATATGGAAATGTGTAGAGAACAGTGTTGAGGTAGGCTATAGATAGTCCTCACTTAGTGACTGTCCTGTTTATAAACCATTCCAAATTATGATGGTGCTGAAAAAGTCAATTTTACAAGCAGACCTTGAGCTTATGACCACCACAGTGTCCCCATGGTCATGGGGTCAAGATTTGATTTGCAATCAATCAGTGTTTATGACACATGCAGCATCTTGAGGTCATGTGGCCACCATTTGGACAACAAGCAGAGCCAATGGAGAAGCCAGCAGAAGTGAGTTGTAAGCCTGTTGCACTCATGTGATGTCTTGCTTAATGACCTAGATGCCTAGCGATAGAATTGTCTGTCCCAATTGTAGTTACAGGGCTACCTGTAGATCCAACAATGCTTCCCTTTCTTTCCCCTTATGCCCTGCTTTTAATTTCTTTTGCTTGCTACTTCTTATCAGTTCTTGCACTCGGCATACTGTTCCTTAACTTGAAGAGAATTGCACATTGGCTATGTATGCGTGCATGAATTTTAATAGCTTCTCATTTAATATATGTATACTTTAATTGCTTATCAAAAACTCAAGTTTCTTTAAAAGAAGTATTGGAAGTGAGAATAAAAAAACTTGGAGGGAAAAAAACCCCAAATAAAGAGATTTGTCTGTGCAGACAGGATGCTTATTCTTTCAAGGACAAAGTTTGAACATTTATTGCCATTGGGGCTGTAGTGCTGAAATTAGATTACAATAACAAATTTTATTTTCCCCCCCCACTCCTCATTTACAACAGCTCTGCAGGAGGTTCCTCTCCACATTAGAATCAGCTGAACTCAGGAAGTGTTTATGGCTTAGGTTCATGTTTGGTTCGGTTTAGGGAACAGCATGCTTCTTTATGAATGAGATAAATGAAAAACATAGCAATTCATAGCCTATAAGTGTGGGAGAAAACCAAAATATACCTGCTTGATACTAGATGAAAGTTGTCCCTTCCCAAAATGTGAGTCTTAAACAAGAGATTGCTGCCTATCCCATTTCTCTCCTAGATAACATATCCTGCTTGAATTTTTTTAAATAAATGTCAGAGCATCTATAGCTCCAAAGCAAGATGAAAAGCATTATTTCAATAAATTTCAAATGTAGTTTGCATTACCACTTTCCCACAAAAAGCCCCAAAATTAACAGTAATGTGCAGACAGTTGTTTATACTAGAACAGGACTAGCCAGACAGATTTACACAGTTTGAATGACATCTTTTGAGCATCCCACATAAAAGATGTAATTAGTTTTCTATGGCCAAGTTTTCAACCTGTTTTAATTCTGTGCTGATGAAGTAGATCGACATATTCACATGCACGTGCATGCATGCGCGCACACAAATTCACTCTCCTATGATCAGAAATGTAATTTTTTCGCAGGATACAAGTGGCATTTCAATTTTTTTCTTGCATATAAAAAACAGCAATCCAATGCATCTCTCAAAGATCTGATTGAGTACAAGGATGTTTATTCCTTAATAACTGTGCTTTGTTCATTTGCAGGCATATCTTAAACATTGCCTTTCACATTTCTTCAAGTCACTCCTGTGTTTAATATTTTTCTCCTACTTTTTTTGCTACCCAACAAGCTACCTGTAATTATTACTTTTTTTACATGGCATCTTGGTAATGCAGTTGAACGCCTTTCAGATTATACAAATGAGAAGTGGCTTATAAATGTTTAAATAACCAAACAAAGGCCTGTCTCCAGTTAAACTCTGCAAATTTTGAGCAGATATGACTGGCTGTACCACAGCCTATTTATTACTCTCAAGAAAACTTTGTGTAATTCAGAACTTCTTAGAAAACATAGTTTTGAGATCCTTAGGCAAGAATAATCTCCTTCCTCAAATTTAAGATGACACATTTTCATTTTCATGGTGCATGTAAAAGACTGAGAGCTGTGGTAGTGCAGTGGTTAGAATGGAGTGCTGCAGGCTAACTCACTCTTCACTCTAGGGGTTCAATTCTGAACTGCTCAAGGTTGACTTAGCCTTCCTTCCTTCTGAGCTCAGTAAAATGAGGACCCAGATTGTTGGGGGCAATATGCTGGCTCTGTAAACCGCTTAAAGAGAGTTGTAAAGCACTATGAAGCACTATAAGGTTGTAAAGCACTATGAAGCACTATAAGTTGTAAAGCACTGTAAAGCACTGTAAGTCTAAGTGCTACTGCTATTGCTATCAAATACATCTTTCCTTTCCCATTTTTAAAAATTGGTTGCTGAGTGTTCTGTGTTAGCCTACTGGTGTTGGTCTTTGCATGTAATTTGAGTGGAAGAAAGGAATGGAGAGGAACTATGTGTTGTTATATGACTTCTTCAAGTATTTGATCTTCACAAGGAATTTTATTATGTGTGTATGATGGCACTATTTCTAATATCTTCTGATCTGCGAAATTTTTAAAGGTCAACTGAAATCAAAGTCTGAAGCTGAGACTTGTTGATCTATGAACTGAAACATGAAATGGAAAACTGAATCTGAACCTAACTCAACTGTGACATTCAGACAATTCCAGGTGCAAATCATCTATATCATTAAGAGGGGGAAGCAACTAAAGAAATAAACTGTTTTGAAAAAAGGGAGAGGGACAGTAGACAGAATTCTGGTACTGGCCTATGCAAGGATTTCTTTTTAACATTTCTGACATTCCTAGACTCAAACCAAATAACTCAGCGGGACATAGTTCAGGGGTTGGATACCATCTTTATATGCCAAAATATGTCCCAGGGTCAGTTCCTAGCATTTTTAGTTACAAGGTTTCTTGAGAAAGTAAAAAAGGACCTTGCCGGAAATCAAAGAGGTGTAGTATTTTTAAGCACTGTGATTGTAATGTATTGAGGTGAATTACTTGGAATTGTTGAAAAAATGGTCATAAGACTCTGTCAGTTAAGAGCCAGACTTGCTGTCTACATGCTAATTATCTTGTGTTAAAGTGGGAACTAATACTTGAATCCTATTGGCTGCCACCTAGTTGATGAGTGTATAAATAGGGGTGGAGCTGCAGCTATCTAGGCTTCTGTTTAAATCTTTAATAAAGAGTTGTTTGTTTACCCACTGCCTCATTGATGCCTCACAGAACACCAAACATAACAGTGATTATATTTCTTTTTATCTTCAATCTAAAGAGTTCCCTGGCCTGTTGAAGGTACTAAAATATAAACCTATCTAAACCAGTAATCTGAAGATGCAATTCTAATCTCCTGGCCAGATGAAGATGTTAAAGGATGTTAAGAGATAGTCTTGGCCAAAGTTGCTCCTTCATCAGCTCATAGCTAAGTAAATTATAGTAACAGATGGAGGACAAATTCCATATATCAAAGGCGAGGAGTAATCCTTAACCATATCATCTGGAGTTTCTCTCAATTAGATTGTTTCCCTCATAAGTATCATCTGTTCTGTATTTCATCACCCTAGTTTAACCCAAATATTGTGTAAGCTAATTTAAGCTCTTATAGAAATAGCGTCAGTGCACCATGAAATCTGCTGCACTATATTTCTATGGAGAAATCCCAGCCTGGGTATACACTGAAGAATACATCTTGCTGCTCTAAGTCAATGTTTTGAGGATATGTGTCCCCCCCCCAATCTTTTCATGTTATCCCTAGCATTGTGCTTATATCTTTAGGGCAGAATATAATTCCTGCATATAATAAATGTGGCAGTATATCCTCAACACTAACATAGCAGTGGCAAAAATAAAAAATAATAATCAGGAGCTCATTTCAACAGCCGCATTTCACAGCTCACAAGTTTTCCTGCCAAACTTCTCCTGGTTTTTTTGCCACTATAGACTAATAGTTTCCCCTCCATAAAGGTCTACAGCATAGGAATGGGAAACTGAAATGCTCAAGAATGGTACAGAAAAGGTGGGGCTTAGTAGGCAAGATTTTAAGAAAGGAGAACAGACATATCTGCCAAAGATTGTAGGCCAGAATAGGTCCCCAGGTTGGAGAACCTCAATCAGTCAGCTAACCTTGCGGTTTTCTATAAATTGAAAGCAATTCTAATCCTATTAATCATCCTATTAATAAAAGACACATATAGATTTTTCCCTTTACTATTTTTCAATTAGCAAGCAGTTCCATCTTTTGCAGGATACTATGGATCCTTGGGCTTACTTGAAGTATTCCACAATAGAGTAACTTTTGTATTCAGAATCCCCCATAGCATCAGGATCCTTCCCCTCCATTCAAGCTTCTCTTCTGGTTTTAATCCTGAATTCAGCATCAGAGAAAGGTAAATATAAGACCCAGTTTCCAACATTTATATAACATTCTAATGTGGTCAGAAATAGAACCTGGGATCACACTATAAAAATATTTGTCCTCTTTTTCATAACTGAATTGTATGCACCAAAATAAACAACAACAACAAAAGAACTATAGCTCTGAGAAGATAAATCAAAATCTTGAGATCAGCGCAAAAATCATCAGTAGAATTTCTCAATCAGCTATGATCAAAAGGATATGTTTAATATGATATGTATATTTATTTAGCTTTAATTAGAATTTTCCCCCCTAGTATTCATGAGCTTGCTATCTAAGTTCTATATACAAGACTGAACAAAAAGTGGGGAAAGAATGCTAAATTCAGAAAGCTTTTTGTAAGTTGATTGCAACAACAAAAAATAAATCCAAAAAAAATCTTTTTTTTTTAAAAAAAATAAGGATTAACAAAGTGTGGCCTTATGGGGAAACAGAGGCCCACACAACTACTAAACTCCCATTTTGTAATTTTTCACCTTTTGAAATTTTAAAATGTTATTTTTATAATTTTAAAAATGTCTAATCTGAAATTAATTCTGATTTTAATGTTAAATTTTATTGATTATATTGTACACCACCCAAAGCCCCTCTCTGAGGGAGATGGGCAGTTAAGAAATATAAAATGTAAACAAACAAACAAACATAACATGCATGTTTTATGGCAGCATAGTAGGAAAAACAAACTCAATAATATATGTTAATGACAATGGAGACTAAGGGTACATTCTTATTGGCATTTAAAAATACAGAAAGGCAGGATGATACAGAATTAAAAATTATCCCCGAAAGTGTATTTTTAACATCAACAAACCATGCCTATAATTTTATTCTGAAACTTCTTCTGTAACCTCTCATTAATTGCTAAATTGCTCTTTCATCAAAGTTTGGAAAATAAAGCCAAGCTAGAAGCATTATTGCTTCATGCCAAGAACAAATTAATGGTGGCAATTACCAAGCTACAGTGGATTTCCATACAGTTAGCAATTAGGTGGGCAGGTCATAAGTTAAACACTATATCAGATCTACATCATATAAGGGCATGTGATATAAAGAAGTACAGTACAGTCTCTGTTTTTCTTTATCCGCTCAATCATCAGGATATCACTGCACATTGGAACAAGAGGAGAAATAGAGGGATAAAATTCATAGCAAGGTTCAAGGCTCTTTGATTCAAAGATGTGGATAGCTTCAGGATTTTACTCCTTCCCTCCACTCCACAAATCAGTATGTTAACGCATTTTGTGCAATTACTCTGCTCTAATTTGGCACTAGAATGTGTTCTTCAATTTCACCAAAAGATTCTTTCTCCTGCAAAAGAGACCTCTGCTTTTCTGCATCATTTCCAGGGTGGTTTCTAATCACCTTGAAAGAGTTTTGAAAAAGGAGTTTCCTCCTGTATTTTATAGCTGCAGGTAACAGAGGCTATCAATGTTATTGGTGTTTTCTGTTCCATGTCATTATCTCACAGCTACCCTACTTTCCAGATAGTCTATGACCAAAAATAAACCAAAGTCTGTCTTGACAACTGATGTACTGAAATTATTGCTATCCTTTGATTGTTACTATTTTTCCATAGACTAAAAATGAAATGTACTTCCAAGGTTTTGAATTGGATGATACAGGACCAGAAACAAGTTGACTAACAGGATCTGACAGTTTCTTCAAAATAATAATAACAACAACAACAACAACAACAACAACAATAATAATAACAATAATAATAAAGTTGGAAGGGACCTTGGAGGTCATCTAGTCCAACCCCCTGCTCAGGCAGGAAACCCTATACCATTTCAGACAAATGGCTGTCCAGTCTCTTCTTAAAAACTTCCAGTGTTGGAGCATTCACTTCTGGAGGCAGGTTGTTCCACTGGTTAATTGTTCTAAGTGTCAGGAAGTTTCTCCCTAGTTCTAGGTTGCTTCTCTCCTTGATTAGTTTCCATCCGTTGCTTCTTGTCCTGTCTTCTGGCATTTGGAGAATAGCTTGACTCCCTCTTCTTTGTGGCAGCCCTTGAG
Organism: Protobothrops mucrosquamatus; assembly: GCF_001527695.2. Taxonomy (NCBI): domain Eukaryota; kingdom Metazoa; phylum Chordata; class Lepidosauria; order Squamata; family Viperidae; genus Protobothrops; species Protobothrops mucrosquamatus. Next base: position 945,707 of record NW_015386960.1, read on the forward strand.
ATATTGGAACACAGCTATCATGTCCCCCCTCGTCCTTCTCTTTATTAAACTAGGCATACCCAACAGGACATATGGATGGCAGCAGCATGTGCTGATATCTGTTGACAGTGCTGGTTGTCACCCTTAAAACCCTACATAGTTTGGGACTAGGTTATTTGAAGGACAATCTTTTCCCAGTTACATGTATATAACCCATCACAGCGGGGAGGCAAAGTATGTTATGGGCCCCCCTCATTAAGGAGGTCCATCAAGAAGAAAGACCTTGTCCATGATAGCTCCCTCCCTATGGAACATCATCACTGCAGAGATAACAGTGCCCCCACACACTTTGATACTTTTTAAAAAGGCTCTGAAGACAATGTTTTGCCAGTGGGTTTAAGGATCCCAGGGTGATACAGAGCACATCAAGTGGTTTGTCTTAAAAGTTTGCATTGTTCGGATTATTATACTAATTTTAAATATCATATTTTCTCTTTTTAATGTAAGATGTTCTGGATTAAATAAATAAATAAATAAATAAATAAATAAATAAATAAATAAATAAATAAATAAATAAATAAATAAATAAATAAATAAATAAATAAATAAATAATCAGATTACTGTTGAGGATTTATTGGGTTTTATATATGTAGTTTTATTTCTATAAAAACACTCAGGGTCACTGTGAGTTGGGTGACCCATATAAATTTTCTGAATAAATAAATAGTAAATATATGTGTAATATTTTGATGCTTGTACAAACAATTTTGAAAGTTTTTCAATGGTACGATGCTGCTTTCTTCATTTGCTCACTCTAGAAATCCCCCTGAGGATAATTTTTGATAGGAAGTAAAGAGTCAAACCTCTTACATAGTTGAGGGTTAGACTGCAAAAAATTGAAGCAAAATATTTTCCATATTTCTTGGCAAACTAACATTTTTTTAAACTCAATTATACTGAAATGAACATTTTTGAAACTCAATTACCACTATAGTAGTATATAAAGCTTAAAATTCTGGGATTATATCTGACCTCCTCTCTCAAAAAAATTTTGGCATCCAGTGAACAATAGAGGTTATTATCATATTGTAATATTTAAATGGACAAAGGAAGAAAATGATTCCAAATGAGTGATTGTGAACTCATGCAAACAAGCCACCTCTCTGCACCAGTCTGAAAGAAATTCAAGGTTGCACGGAGCTCTCCCTGGGGAAATCCAATTGCTTTAATGAAAAGCAGAAGGCCATTGTATTCAGACTTGTGAATAGTCTGAAGCATTTCTTCAAAATCATTTTCAAAGCAAACGTTGCTTCAAACATTGCACAAAATGTTAGCCATGAACAAAGCGATTCTCTTGTGATCATTAAAGCAGCCCTGTCTTTTGCTGGGCTCATGAATTTGCTGGAAAGGTTGTGCTTATATGTGAATGCACACCCTTTTTACTGGTGTTCCCAGTGGATGTCTTGTCTACATGTAGGCAAATGGGGACAGAATTTGAAGAAATTCTACAAGCCTCACAAAGTATAATGGTATGTGGAAATCACTTGGGAGTCAAGGCAAAGAAAATGGTCATATAATAATAATAATAATAATAATAATAATAATAATAATAATAATAATAATAATAATAATAATAATAGTAGTAGTAGTAGTAGTAGTAGTAGTAGTAGTAGTAGTAATAATAATAATAAAGTTGGAAGTGACCTTGGAGGTCATCTAGTCCAACCCCCTGCTCAGGCAGGAAACCCTATACCATTTCAGACAAATGGCTGTCCAGTCTCTTCTTAAAAACTTCCAGTGTTGGAGCATTCATAGCTTCTGGAGGCAGGTTGTTCCACTGGTTAATTGTTCTAACTGTCAGGAAGTTTCTCCTTAGTTCTAGGTTGCTTCTCTCCTTGATTAGTTTTCATCCGTTGCTTCTTGTCCTGCCTTCAAGTGCTCTGGAGAATAACTTGACTCCCTCTTCTTTGTGGCAGCCCCTGAGATATTGGAACACTGCTATCATGTCCCCCCTCGCCCATCTCTTCATTAAACTAGACATACCCAATTCCAGCAGCCTTTCCTTATATGTTTTAGCCTCCAGTCCCCTGATCATCTTTGTTGCTCTTCTCTGTACTCTTTCTAGAGTCTCAACATCTTTTTTACATCGTGGTGACCAAAACTGTATATAAGAGAAAAAAGCATAGTCCACAGCTGCTTAGCGGACAGAGTAATGTTGAAGTCAACCTTACCAGGTGGATCAGACAGGAAAAACAGTTGAATAAATTAATTCTACTTTATTATATAGCTACATTAACAGAATCTTGCTAATATGAAAACACAGTTCTCCCACTGTCACATTTACTGAACCTTTATTCCTAAGCCTCTTGCTCCATGCACTATGCAATTATAGTTTATGCTCCTCTTATCTGATTGTTCCCTAGCAGTGTTTCTATAGCCTGATCTCCCAAGATCCCACACATAATTACACATAGGTAGTGGCTGCTTTAATAAATTTTAAGAAGCCTTTCATTCATGTTAATGTCAGTTGCAAAACATCTTTTCAACGCATTTCACAACTCTACAATTATATACCTGACCAGAGAATAATTGCAATATGTATAATTTTAATTACATGCAAATATAAATGAAATCAAAGTAAAATTGTGTTACATTCTGGCTCCCAGCATACCATTTAAAAGCTGTGTGTGGCCCCTGACCTGAAAAAAATAGCACACTCCTGCCCCAGAGACTAGAGGGTAAAAAAATAACATTATTATTTTCCACCCCATTGAAATTCTTGTTAGGGATTGGAATTCATGAAATATGACATTGTTCCCTAGTGAAAGAACCACTGAGACTTTTTATCTTACATTCATGAATAATGAATAATTTTATAAAACTCTTTCCATAAGCATATATGAAGAGAAATCTTGGAAGAGAACGCTTGTTTTTATTTGCTCATGAGTGGTTAGTACCTCTGGATTACTAAGAATCTCAGACTGTACCACAAAAGGAGTTCCGCCAAAGTTTTCTTTATATTTACTTACTGCCATTATCAAATCAGCCAGGGAACAGCACTATACAAAAGTCTCTGCTCACCTTCACAACTGAATGCTCAAGCTGAGATTAAGAATATTTCTGTACTCAAAATTTACAAATATGAAACCTGTTCTCAGTAGTGTTAGTCTAACACAGTGGATGGATGACTACAGAATAAACTAGTAGGGATCCTGACTAATTTCCACATGATAGAATGATTGAGACTCAGTTCACTAAATATCTCCACTATTTGGGAAGATGTTTTGACCTTTGGAGAAAAGCCCAAAAACATCACCACCATTTAGGGCTGCCATATTCATTATGTATCCATGAACTTAGTTAGATAAGTATGAAAGTTAAGTCTTTCTGATAAGGTACAATTTACTGAAAATGTGGCCTCTAAGCAATACAGTTATTTGGCTGAGCAGATTCAATTTTTTTATTATCTCTCCAATGAGTGAGCAGATCCATATGCAACTATTTTCAAATACCACATGTGTAGATCCATCCTCCTCAAGCCACACTTTATTCTCAGACTTATCTGAATGATTAGTAGGCTCCTTATCTAAGTAATTGTTTGCTTCCCCTCCACTATAGAAGGAGGAGAACTTCATTTTCAGTTAACCATCTCCTCTGATCCAGTTGAATTTGGGATCAAAGTAAATCTTTCTAAACTAAAATCATGTTCTACATTTGATGCAGCACAGGCTTAATGATTTGATGATGGATTCATGGATGAAGCAACTGAACAAATGTTCCCCTCTTTGCTTGAATTATTTGATCCTATTTGACTGCACAGGTCTGGAAATCACAGTTAATCATTCCATTGCAACACAATATATGCATGAATGCAGCACCTCATAATGCCCACCTAAATGGACTAACTGAAGATTTATCACCAATGGCCCATGTAGGAGGCAAGTTCCAAGTTCTTATACCTACAAAGTCTTTCTTTCACCTTCATTCATTTGGTAAATCGTCTGCTGTTATCCAGCTTTCCTTTTTTTTTCTCCTCTTCACACATACAACTCCACTCCTCTCTCTTTAGTTCAACTCTTTCAAAACTCTTTTTTAAAAAGCTTGAAGCACCTCTTTCAACTGCTTTTCTTTCACAGCATGTGATAGTAAAGCCTTGTAAATCATTCTATAAGCTTACTGGAATCACAGAAAAGGTGCATTCTCCAGGCGTAAAGCAACTAAGATAGTTGCATTTCTGCAGATCCCACAAGGGTCATACAGGAAAAAAAAAATCAAAGCACAAGGCAAAGTGAAACATTAGATTTCAATTTATGAACAGAGATAGCAGGCTCTTGTGTGAGTTCAAAAGAGCAAGATCTTGTATGAGTTCAAAGGATCCAAACTATTTGTTGCATCTGAATGCTGATTCAATAAATAGACACATTTAACTAAGAAGCCTAGATAGAAGTAGTGTCTGGCCTCAAGGAGGCAAGATAAAGGAGAAATTCCAAACACCTCTGAGTAAGAAGTAAAAAGGGATTAAACATGCCTTTGGCAGTCAGAGGACAGGGACTGCTGCTCCTTTGACATCTCTTAAAGGCAAGGGAGTGAAAATAAAAGATAAGCAAAACAAATTACAAGTAGGCCATTTGTTTGGATATTTTCAAATAGTCTTAAAAATTATGTTTCTTCTAGAACCATAATAGATTATCCCTCTTCTCCTGCAATTGTTTGCTATTCAGTCCCTTGTTAAATTAGTACAGCCTGGGTCTATATAGAACACTGATAGGAAAGTTCACCAGATCTTGTTGAAATCTTCATTCTTTTTAGCTATTTTAAATGTTTTAGAATTTTCACTGCAGTTTTCACTATTTTCAGTTCCAAAATCTGGTAGCTAATATGGTTATTAAAGTATCGACTGACATAATCCTGCTACAAAAAAAGAAGAAGATATATGTCACTGTGCTGGATCAACACAGTCACATATATTTGCATGCCTTTCTATCAGTTCAATTCTAAGCAAAGACTCAGATCTTTTACTATAAAGTCCATAATAAAGAATGTAGGAACATATTTATGTTAATAAAACATTCACATAAACTTGTCATATGTGGGTGTATATTTTGATTATTTAAGGATCTGCATGGTGTCTGACATATATGAACAAAACCTCTAAGATGAATTTAGGTAAGCCAAAGCACATGAGTTCAAGTCTCATGTGAATGTGTCTGAATGATAAACTGACTCATCTAAGAAAATATGTTTCTGTTATTCTGTATCCCATTGTCATTCTGTGAATTACCCTTTTGGTAAAATTGTGCCAGACATTTCTCTGTTGTCTTCCCTATGGCTTGAAATTTAAACTATAAGATCTCTGATACAGATCTATCTTATTTGCTTTTGAACCTCCTATAAAAAGGTGTATATTAATTGTACTGGCAGCAGAAGCAGTAGGAACAGTAGTGATCACTATTACTCATGGACATCTGCCAGGGGCAGAGGGTACATAGGAGGCTAATGTAATGATTTCATTATGCAAATAAAGTGATTTGTTTGTTTGTATCAGACATCATGGCATCAATAGATAGCCATCTATTCTGAGTGATGATAACATTATATGCATGTTGTCTTTTCTGATATCTCAGGCGCTAGTGCTTTCTGCTATTGTAAATAGCTGACTATCCTTTGAATTAAATTATTCCATCTATATTTTGTTTCATCATAATCTAGAATGAACTCTTTTTCGGGGCTGTCGAAAAATACAAATTCTCAGTGAGTGCTAAAGACTCCATAGTGTTAAGGCTTCTGAGTATTTTGAACAAGACATATTTCCTTTTGGATGTATCACACTGTTTCTGTGACAGCATAGCTCAGAACAGATGCAGAAAAAGAGTTTGCATTTGGCTGTAAATTCAAAAATCAGTCAAACCTGACTGCAGGGCCAGTCTACTTAATGAAAGAGAAATTAGATGATGCTACAAGCAGATGAACATATAATCCCATTGGTGAACCAAGGGGGATGAGAAGGCAGATCTCATGAACAAGTGGGAAGTGATTCATTCAAGGAGCATGACAAACCATGAATCACTGCTCAGCTTTGCATGTACCATATAAGCAAGCTAAATGTTCCTGTCATGGGGTCAGCCATTTCCAAACCAGGAGCCAGTGAAAGTGGCATGATCAATCTGTTGAGCATGACAGAATTAAATTGATTTAACCTCTATTCTTTTAGTAAAGCCCAGGAAAGTTATCCTGGGAAAGCCATTTAAGATCAGCTAGACATTACTTTTGATAACCACTCACAGGCAAAATAGCTGACTGTCATCTGTTTCATCAATTTATCTTGGAAAAATAATGTGTGAATGGATTTCAGAGTAAGCCTGCATTCTTTCTTTACTACTGTTTCTTCCCTTACTTAAAAGCAAATCTGAGTTTTATCTTCCAAAAATATTTCCTTTTTTTTTTTTGCACAATTACCTTATTGCAAAGTGTTATGTATTGGGATACCCTAGGAAACAATTGAAGTTTAAGTTAGTTTGAAATGGAACTGCAAAGTAATTGCCATTTTTAAGTGTAATTCTAGATTTTGATGCTAATAATTAAAGTGCTGAACATCTCAGAACTAGAAAAATCAAGGAATGTTTTTCCATTATGTGTACAAGCTCTTCAAGCCTTATTTTAGGTCAGGGTTGTCAAACTGCCAGCCCGCATCATAACAAAACTGCGCCCACCCCATTGCCAGCAATGGCAAAAAAGTTGTGATATGTTGTGACACATCACGTGACGTTGCGAGTTTGACAGCCCTGTTCTAGGCCCAAACCAAATGAAGAATGGTATGGCCTATCAAAGCGCGTCTTCTTTGTGTATTTTTGTGACCAACTTAATTTAAGTGTCCAGTGTACCTTGGGATAGTGTATTTTTAAGCTTCATATCTTTCTTGCTGCTTATTAACATTATGTTATTATTTCATTTTTTTTGTATTTCTTTTCTTCACTGTATTTCATGTTTTAATAATCTTGTAATCCATGAAGAAAACTTAAGTTAATTATTATTATTATTATTATTATATTTGGATTTATATCCCGCCCTTCTCCTCGCGGACTCAGGGCGGCTGACAATCAATTAAAATACATAAATAACAATTACAAATTTAAAATTAATTAAAAGAAATATTTGAACATTGTCCAATTAAAATATAATTAAAACCCCTCTAAAAATTACCCTAGGCCAGTCCTGCAAGCTGAAATAACCAAGGGCACATTAGACATACACCAATTGAAAAAAATAGAAAACTATAGATTCCACCAAAGATGGGGGAAAGAAAGTTTATGAAAGTAATTACTAGATAGCAATTTTATACAGTATATTTTTAGATCGTGATGGTTTTACTTCTGAGAAAACGTATAGAATATTATTTTGCAAAGTCATTTTGTTACACAGTATAACATGCTATGCTATATTTAAGGTTCAACAAAATGTTCATAGACTTCATTTTTTTCAACCCAAACTTCCCAATATTTGCAATATCTCTGCAACCAAAAAGGAAAGAGATTTACAAATTTGAATGTGGAGAAAAGAGAACTGATGTTTACCTGATCATATGAAACGGTCTTTGAAGTTTTAGTATTTAAGTTTTGTTTGAATTCAACAAATGTGTACGATATTGAATTAGGAGTGCTGCCTTTTGTTTCTTCCTATGCTATCTACAGTTCTTTGTAGATTATTTAGAGTTCTGTTCTAGTTAGGTATTTTTATGATGGCTTATCAACAATTTCCAAATGTTTTTATAAATGCAATGAGGAAAATGAGATTCTGAACAGACACTCAGACACATATATGTACAGTATACACATACATACTTGGATTAATCTTTCATTCCAGAAATCTAACAAGTTTCTAAGATCTGATATAATATAAACTACATGTTCCTCTTGTCTGGCCTATAATGATATTTAGTTCATCATCCTGATGAACTCCACTGATTCTGGTTGACTATGGTTATGTTTAGATTAGTTGGGCAAAATTACAAGAACATTTTGAAATTCAAAGATTAAGACAAATATGAATGTTTCAGGAGAGAAAATCTGGTGTCAGGGAGAAAATATGCCAAAGAGCAGATGGTAATATCCAGTTGTAAGAAGTGAAGCAAAGGCCTTGACCACGGGGGGGGGGGGGGGGGGGG
>NW_015386960.1:954541-965395 GCF_001527695.2 Protobothrops mucrosquamatus
GATGGTATATTAGACAGAATTCTGCAAATAATTTGCCAAACATGAATACTTCTTCCAGAATAAATATAACAGGAAAGACAGTGAAATCTTAAGCATTTTAAAATAAATATATTTCCATTTGGTAATATGGTAATGTTAAGAATGGATTTTTAAATTTTCCATTGCATTTGACTATTTTGGTTCATTGACTTAAATAATGCAAATAGATATGTAAAATCAGAGATATTGTTTTATTAGAAAAACAATAAACACTTTCTTTACCATTCTTAAGGTCTTCTGTAGGAGAACCTTTTGCATCCTTTGCAGATGACAACTTGGAAAAATAGCATAATTGAACCAAAGTACAAAACTGTGCATTTAACTTTTCCAAACCTACACAGTGATGATCTATATTTTTGTTCATCCAATTATCTATATTATAAATATATTGACTTTCTGTGAGTTCACATTTTCTGGCTAGTAAGGTTTAAGTCTGTCCACTGCCACCTTGCACTAATGGTTGAAAAATCAAAACCTGGATCCTATGTATGTTTGCTCTGCTTGATATGGCTGCAGTGGCCAACAGTATTTCTTTGGTTAAATCTGGTTTGGTTTGACCACTGGTGTTAACCACAGTTAAAGATCCAGCATGATGCTTGAATTTCTAAATCTACAATAGGCACATCTAAAATTTCTATTTCTTTCCCTCCCTCTCCTTCATCAATTAAGTAAATGTAAAGTTTCCCTTAAGTCAAACTCAATTCCTGATGACTTCAAGAACACATCCATGTAGTTTTCTTGGCAATAAAAAGGGAATTATTTGATACACCCCTCTTCCTGGAAGTTTTTTTAATTTCCTTATCTTGCCTATAGCCCTGAATTTTCCTAGTGCATGTAGTCCTCGATTTACACCAGTTCATCTGGTGACTGTTCAAAGTTACAATGGCACTGAAAAAAGTGAGTTATGACTATTTATTACACTTATGACACTTGCAGCATCCCCATTGCTTGAAAAGAGGTTCATATTTATGACTGTTGCAGTGTCCCAGAGTCATGTGGTCCCTTTTTGCGACCTTCTGACAAACAGAGTCAATGAGGAAGCCAGATTTACTTAACAACCCTGTTACTAATGTAAAAACTGCAGTGATTCACTTAACAAACATGGCAATAAAAGTCATAAAATGGGGCATTACTCCTTTTTTTCAAATAACCATATTGCAACTAGACCAGTGATGGCGAACCTTTTAGAGACCGAGTGCCCAAACTGCAACCCCAAACCCACTTATGCATGGTCAGGTGCCGGGTGGGTGTGGCCCATTGGGTGGGTGTGGCCCATTGGGTGGGCGTGGCTGCGGTGGTAACGGCAGACTGGGTGGGACTAAAAAGTTCAATCAATCCCAACTTTGCAAGATCTTTTTTTTCCCGCGAGAAGTTGAAATTGACTGATTAATTGAACCTTTTTTTTTGTACACGGCGGCGGAGGCCTAAAGCGAAAAGGTTTTATAAAACCCGGCTGAAGGCCTAGGACTGGGGCGATGGCACGCATGCCCACAGTGGTGGCGTGCCATAGGTTCGCCACCACTGAACTAGACTAAGGAATATTTTTCCAGAAGCAGAAAATGTTTCTTTCTTCCCTAAAGTGAAGGCCAGTCTTTCCCTTCCCTTCCCTTCCCTTCCCTTTTGCTCAAGGCCAACCAAACTATTTTAGTACCAAGACAAAAAATATTGTATGTCTCTCTCCTTCCCTAGCCATTATAGTCTAACTTTATTGCCCTTTCTTTGCATCCCAAATCAGCTTCCTGTAATGGCTCTCTTACTCTGATAACAGCCACTTTTGTTCAATGGCTTATGAATTACATGACAAGAACAAATCAGAGATAGAACACTGTTGCTTGAATCATGATTTCAAATTTGATAATCCGTTTGGCTCAGTTGTATGTCTAAATGCAACCTTCATTATATTGTTCTTGCTTAACCACAGCAGCTCATGGACATGTTTTTGGTTTTGTCTATTACACTAATTTTTAACAGATGTGAAGCAAAGATTTTCTAACGGCTTTTGTCAAGCGTAAATTGATTCTTATTATCCTGCTGATTCAAATGTATAATCGTTATTAAATCTATCGCCTGTTTGGGCCTGAGATCTTGTCTGCTGCTCCTTATGAGGATTTACAGATGCATTTACTTAGACAAAGAAAAATAAAACAACAATTCAGTAATGTAAATTTCTGCATTTCAGAATTAAAATCGAGTCTTCAGATATATTCAACAAGGATTATTCACCTATTGAATGTGTAATTCATTCCTCAGATTTGTAGAAAGATTCCCCAAAATGTTGGAATCCAAAATAGGCTGTATGTATTAAATGTGAAATACCAACAACTAACACACAATGGTAAGTTACAAACAATAGGAACTTTACATTTAAGATAACACCATATTTTAGACAAAGATTTTTATTCTACACTTTTTTTCCACACAATCAAAGATACACAAAGTTAGATTCAGGGAAAATTCCACTCATAATGAAAGGAAATTATAAAGATATTGACAATCAGAAGCCACAAACACATCAACTGATTTCTTTCCCCCAGTGGGGACATTTACAAAGACCAAAAAGGCTTTTTTTTTTGATATAACATTTAACAATTATAGAGACATATTTGAATGATTACACTGCCTCACATACATTATTCCCTCCAAAGGAATGTGGAAGAAGGGGCCAAGAAAATTCAACTATAGAAAAATAATTTTACATCTGACAAGCAGTAATCTTCTGTTCAAACCTGTTCTCTTATCCGCTGACAGAGGGGGAAGGAAGACAATATTGAAGCAATATGATAAAAGTTTCCTTGGTTTTATTTTTTTCTCAATGGTTATAGATTTCCATGAGATGCATTCTTTTATTTTCCTTTTTTCACATATACACATCACATGTTCTAGCTGGAACGTTCATCCTGTCCATTTAGATCACTTGGCTATATAATATTTGAAGTACCTTAAATTTTTCTGTTTATTGATTTATTTGTTTAAAACAAACTACAGATAGTCCTTGACTTACGATGGGAAATGGGACGGAAATTCCCGTTGCTAAGTGATGCAGTTGTAAAGTGTGAGGTCATGTGATTGCATCACTTAGTGATGGAAATGCCAGCAATCCCCATTGCCACTGTTAACCAAATTCTATAGGTCATTAGCTGAGGACCCATCCCAATCTACCATTTCAGGCTTGGACCTTTTCAGCCCCAAGCTTACATAAGGTAAGGAATTGTCTCCAATTCCCCCCACCTGCCTGTCTTCCCCCCCCCCATCTCTGCCTTTTTGAGTGCCTTGTACTCTGCCTTATGGAGCAGGAAGCAGCTCTGAGGCTACTTGCCCTGATGCTCCTCAGGCTTCTTGTAGCTTCAAAAGCTCAGAGGCTGCAAGAAGCCCTGAGCTGCATTACAGCACAAAGCTGTAGCTACCCTTGGAAGTGCAAAACCCCAGTGCAAAGCCCCAATGCCCCAGAAAGTTTAAGCCACCCAGCACTGGAAGATGGTGTGGTGTAACAACCATCTTCCCAGATTCCGTGATCTACATGAAGCCTGGAGAAGACAGCCTTGCAAGGCCAGTGACTGCCTTGCAAAAGATTGGACAACCTTTTGTCTGGTCAGCAGTGGGAGCAAGAAGATGGAGGAGGTCAGCTAGGGTAGCAGCAGTCATGGAGTACAGAAGGGCAAAAAGGCATAGATGGGGTAATGATAGACAGGCAAGGGGTCATATTTTGGGGCTGGATGCTAAGGATTTGCATTTTGATCATGTGACCATGGGGGCATTGCAATGGCCATAACTTTGACGATGTTTGCGGAAATAATGGTTGTAATTCACTACCAATCATACAAGGTATGCTAGTAATAATATCACAATATTGTATATTGGTTGGACGGAGAAACAGCTGCCTCCACAAACATTTGGGGGAAAAGGCACTGAAAAGAGATTGAAATCATCTACTGAGGGTGTCCAACCTTGGCAACTGTAAAACTAGTGGATTTCAATTTGCAGAATTCCCTGGCCAGCCATGTTTGAAGTTCCCAAGGCTGGACAACCTTGCTCTAGCTCAATTCAATTAATTTTGATTGTTTGAATATGCTGGTGATTGTAACTACTTTCAGTATAACACAATTATATATCTCACAATAGATTGTCCACATTGACATAGGTATACAGGAATTAAAGAAGTACTTAGAAAGAAAATTTAAAAATTTAAACTATACTTGATCAAGCTTTGTGATTCTTTTTAGCTTGAAGGCTCCCATTTCATTATCTGTTAAAATTAAAAATGAAAAACACTGCTGAAGTGTAACATGACGTTACAAAGCTTGATAGGGCTATTACGCTGATAGAAATCACAGACTTGGTGTTGGCAGGAATCAACACTGCTCACACACACACACACACANAGAGAGAGAGAGAGATTGCTAGTTCTCTCATGAACAGAATTCAAATCCTAAGAGTCTGAATCTTAAGTTCTGAATTACCTGGGTCTTATATTACAGCACTCAACAAGCTGAAAATTCAAAGCACCTCACCACCAATTCTAATGATTTGCCCACTCCTAACATATAACATAAAATAATATGGAAGTCTTCTAGTCCAACCCCCTGCTCAAGCAGGAGACTCTGTACCGTTTCAGACAAATGGTTGTCCAGTCTCTTTTTGAAAGCTTCCAATGATGGAGCACCCACAACTTCTGGAGGCAAGCTATTCCATTGGTTGATTGCTCTCAGTGTCATTTCTCATCTCAAAGACATTGTAGATTTTTAGTATAAATAATAGTCTTTCCCTATCAGTATTTTAAGGAGACAAAAAAAAAGAATCATATTTTTAATCTGGGTTGCCTATGCTTAATTCCAAACATGGTGAACCTTTACTATCTTCCTAAAACCTTCTAAAACAAATAAAATGTGGTCTGCAGTTTAACATCTGCCATTTTAATATCATTCAGTGTTACAAAAAGGGATGAAGATCAGCCCCATTATTTAACCTCCAAGAACAAAGAGGTCTTCCAGATTCTCTGCAGCACAATTCCAGAGGCATATGTTGCTCGCCTTAACAGCTTTCAGATAAAGTGTTCAAGCTATAGAAAGCTTTAGTTTAATCCAATTGAAGTCCGCAACGTAATACATTTATGATTCTGTAATGCATGGTAAATTCTCTTGCTGCTTTTAAATCTTACACATATGCTCTATTAATCCCATCTGTTCCTCAGTAGATGTAGTCTGGCACCAGCAGAATTATCTTCGAAAAGAATGTAAATTCCATAACACAGCTGCAAACACAAAGCTGCATGGCAATTGTCAGACAGGTTGACAAATGTTCATATTTTATGGGGGTAATTTCTGCTTTGCAAGATTTACCTTTACTCTTTCCTTTCCTTTACCCATCCGTACCCCCACCCTTATCTATCTATCTCCAGAGTCCACAGATATTATCCATATAACAAATATAAATATAGAACAGAACCAAAAGGTTTTCTTTGGTATTCCCATCTGTCATTCATTCCTTTGGTGTGTTTGTGTGTGTGTGTTTCTAAACATTAAACCAATTCATAAAAAGAGCTGGATTAAGGAAATGTGATTGAGCACAAACATCCCTTTCACATTGTTTAATTACTGGCCATGGCTACCATGTTGAAGAACAGGTGTAGATAGCTACTCTCCTTTGGCTCTCTCACTCTCCTTCAGCCTAGCCTACCTCACAGAGTTGTTGTTAGGATAACACTGGAGGAAGGACTCTGTTCAAAAGTTCAAAAGTCTGAACTTTTGAGGATGAACAGTATGACTTAAATATAAAAAAATGAATCCAGGTGAGAGCTGTGTCCATCCTTTGAATCAGTCTTGATTCCTGACAACTGCTGGACAAATACCTATGCTTTTCTTGGCAAGTTTTCAGAAGTGGTTTGCTTTGCCGGCTTCGTAGGGCTGAGAGAAAGGAATCATCCCAGGGTCGTCCCACTGGCCTCATGCCTAAAACAGGACCAGAATTCTCAGTTTCTGGCCTGGTACCTTGACTACTGCATCAAACTGGCTCTCCAAAATATCATAGACTTGGAATAATCACAATGACTGAAGAAACAGTTAATCCCTTATTTATCAACATTATTTCAGATCTAATCAGAATCATTTTGTATATTCAAATGATTTCAGTTTGGTATATCTGTTGGTTATAATTCAGCTAGTTCAACAATGTTTAATGGAACCTGGTTTATTGGTTTATTTATTTAATGGTTTATTGGTTTGGGAAAAACTTTTTTTTTAAAAAAAATATTTTATTAGGTTTTACAAGGATAAGGAAGGGATGGGATCAGTATGGGTATTAGGTAGGGTTCGGGAATGGGATTAGGGTAACAGTAAGTACAATAATGGGGTTACCCCCAACAATAATTCTACGCTTTAGCAAGCAGACTATCGTCCGGATACAGATATTAAATAACAGTAATTAATCTAATGGTAAATAGCTATAATCACTAGGAATAACAGTAATCATGAAAATAATGATTAATCAGTAAATATCATTCATCCTATTAAATTTCACAATCCTTTCTCGCTAGATCGTATTGCTAACCATTGATAAAAATCTTCGGTCAGGGAAAATCTTGAATCAAGCAACACAAGACTCTAATTTCATATCTTGATTTTGAGGAGCTTAAATACTGCTTTTTGTGTTCAAATATTAGCATAAAATATGGTTTAAAGAATAAAATAATAAAAGGAATTGGTTTTTGTTTTTCTCGTAGCATTAATAAAATCTGAACCAGAGTTTACTATTGCTACATTTTTATCAAGGTTTCCTTATGAATTCCTTACATAGTTTCCCCCTTAAATAGAAATATTTATCAACCAAAGAGAAGGACCACATCTATGCTGAAGATTTACCCTGGTACTTTGATATCTTACTCATTTGCATAGCAGAGTGTCACAGTCCGGTTTGTTCTCCTGATTTATTTGCTCTCAATATTTATTCTCAGGCTATTTCAAGTTGCTTTTGAAAGGCGTTTGTGGCTTTCTTGCACTGCTGAGTTTTTGTATTTGTAACAGTATGCAGGAATAACCCTGGGAGACAAAAAGAAGAGGCACAAGCTAGACAAAGGTTAAGTAAGAAGCAGCTGAGTTCATAGAAATAATATGTGTGTGAGAGAAATATCTCAAAAGGGAGCCTTCCTATTTCATTGATTGTAAAGTGAAGGTGACAGATGTAGTTTCAGACTTACAAAATTTGGTCAAGATAACCTGACAATAAAGATAGATCTGGTCTACTTCACAGGGCTGACAATATCCCACTCTAGCAACATTGTCACAAACAACATCTATAAAAACTGTGGTAGCACAGTGGTTAGAATGCAGTATTGCAGGTTAACTCTGCCGACTGCCAGCTGTTCGATCCTGACCAGCTGAAGACTCAGCTTTCCATCCTTATGAGGTTGGTAAAATGAGGACCCAGATTGTTGGAAGGCAATCTGCTGATTCTGTAAACCACTTAGACAGTGCTGAAAAGCACTATGAAGTGGTACATAAATATAAGTGCTCTTGCTATGGAGGGTCTCAAAAACTGCAAGAAATGGAGTACCATATTGTACTTCAAACCATGCCTCTTTTTATACATCAGTATGTTACACACACATAGTGTACAGGAGGGATGGGTCTTGGATCCCAACATTTGACTCACCACCTTACAGATTTTGACCATCACCACCATTGACCAGGATGCCCCTTTTACTGGTGGAAGTGAATTTCCAGAGAGTTGAATCAGTTTGGCAATGTTTGGTTTTTAATATCTCAGGAAAGAAGGAAAGGAATTCCAGAGAGGAAATCAGTAATCTGTTTATTTGTGTTATTATACTAAAATGCAACTGTAAAAAACCTCATCATATCTTTGAACTTGCATTCCTAGTTAGCTTGCATTTCTAATCAGCCATGGCATTCTACAACATGTGGCTGCATAATAAAGATACATGACAAAATACATTAAATCTTTTATACACTTTCAATTTCTCCTGAGCTGTGATTAAATTTATGGCATTAGAACTCATTAGAAGTATAATGGATAAAACACTTGTATCCATTAACATGCACTCACTGAGCAAGAATTGCATTTGGAAACAATATTGATGCAACAGTGCCTCAGAAATGAAAGGTTTAGCTGGAAATTTCAGAACACAGACTGGTTAGTATTTTTGAGGTTCTTACATAGAATTATATAGAATCAAAGGCCTTGAAGGGACCTTGGAGGTTTTCTAGTCCAACCCCTTGCCCAAGGCAGGAGACCTTATACCATCCTGGACAAATGGCTGTCCAATCTTTTCTTGAAAACCTTTGATGAAGCACCCACAACTCCAGGAAGCAAGCTGTTCCATTGATTAATTGTTCTCACTATCAAGAAATTTCTTCTTAGTTCCAGGTTGGATCTTTCTTTAATGATCTCCTACCCATTGCTTATTGTCCTCTTGTCTGTCCCTTCTTGTCTATGACAGCCCCTCAAGTACTAGAAGTCAGCTTCTTGACACCCTTAATTCTTCTCTTCATTAGGCTAGACATACCTAGTCTCCTAGTGTTTGCTCTTCTTTTTTTAAACAGAGACACTGCTATGTCCAGCTACTATATCTGCCAGTAAGTTCTAGCTTCATTAATATTTGTAACCAGTTTACCTAGCAGCTGCATCCACCGATTGGCACAATATTTCTGCATATCTATAGGAGCCGTATGTTTACTCAGGAGCTTATTAAAGGCCAATGAAGCAACCATCTGTCTCTAGATGTATCTCCCCAACCTATTACAATTAATTCAGCAGACACGCCTCAAATCCCACTGTTGAAGTTATATCATTTTATGGGACTTTTCTGTGGCTGCTCCTGCTATGCATAAGAGCATCTCTCCTCACAAGTCTGCAAAATCTATCTTACTCTCACTTACAAAAGCCCCACATATGTGCATTAGGTGACTGACCCTGCACTGATACTGGAACTGTATTCCTTTGTGTTCATGGTATATCCTTTCCCCAATTAAATATTTTTAATTATTGTTATTTGATTTCTCATTGCTTTTTCTGCCATTGTTTTGTTTTAATAATGTATGTCATCTAGAGATGCTTGCATAATTGAGCAGCTCCTAAAGTGAGCAAGTGAGTGAATAAATGAATTCTTTCTGTTGCCTAGTTTAAAGCAACTGGTGTCTAAGAACAACTATAGAAATAGAAAGGGATCTCTATATTTGACTCTTTGTATTAAGTAGCTAAATGTAGCCACACTACCCAGGTAGGAGTTTGATGGCCAGTTTGTATTGTTGAATAAGTAATTTGTGAAATAGCTTTAAGGCAGGGGTGTCAAACTGGTGGCCCACGGGCCGGATGCATCACACACAAACCATGCCCACCCTGGCTCCACAAAGGCAAAAAACATCACAATATGTCATGTAACGAGATCGAGTTTGACACCCGTGCTTTAAGGCAGGGGCCCTCAACCTATGGTACCGGCTGCGGCCACTTGACCACTGGGCCCCGGGAATAGCTGGCGAGCCCCACCCACTCCTGGTAGCACTGCTGCACAGAAACTAGTGGTCCCATTTGCACATGCATGGGGACCCTAGCACCGCTGCCAGCATCACATGGATGGCAGTGTCCCAATTGCGCATGTGCACGGGTGCTGTGGGTGCACATGGCCTGTTTGCACATGTGTGTGCATGCTAGTGCTGCCATCATGCACGCACCCATTTGCACGACTGCATGCATGCACATTTCCCTGCTGCTCCCTTTCCTTCCAGGCTGCCAAGCCAGAAAGGTTGGGAAACTCTGCTTTAAGGCAATCAGAATGCAACCCTCTTCTTATGCATTTCATTTAGGATTTTGATATGTTCCTGTTGATCATTGACTTTTTTCTTACCAAGCATGCAGTATCAGGATTGAACCCCAGTCACTTATATAAAATGATAGAACTGGAAGGGAAAAAATAATGTTTAGATCACTTTGAAGCAATGTTTATTAATAAAATGGTGAAGCAAGAGTAACCCATTTCCTCAATTAGATAACAGAAATGGCAGCTGCTTCCTTCTGAGATGTTTACTAATGAATCTAGTATTGCCCTGATGTTGATATATTTTGTGCTACAGAGTATGGCTGAGAAAGAGTATAGTTGGGCATTTAGTGCTGTAACTATATTAATACATAATGAAGAACAAACAGTAAAGAGGTTGAAGGATGCCAATCCCTATTTTGTGAACCTGGATTTATTAAGGTCTAAAGTATGCATTACACTCACCACAGGAATGCTTCCAAAAGCCTTCTCTGTGGTGAATGATTCCTTTCCACATCATAAACTTACTTGTGTTCTGGACTGTGGCCATAACATCATGGGTCTCCCTCTCTCCATTGTACATTCCCAGCCATTGTCGACAAGGGAAGAAAATTCAAATCGCAAAAAGTAACCATTAATTCATGTGCTAAGTCATGCTGAATATGATCTCAGAGTTGGGGAATCATCCATCAGGAGGAGGAATTGAATTTGCAGCATCTTCTGGATAAAGATAATGTGTATTCTGGCCCACAATCAACTAGCAACCACTGACAAGGGAAGGGAATGATGGGCTAATCATGACATCTGTCTTGGCAGAGCCAAGTCTAATTTCTCACAACCTCTATGCCTTTCATGTATGACTTTGTCTGATATAGAAGAAGTACCTGCCATACAAACTTTCATGTTCCTGACAAGTAGTTTCAGATGGTGTTTTGTGACTCATCAGCTCATTAAATAAGCAACAGGACTCAAAGCCCTGGAAATGGCTTACAGCTGCTGTCTTATCCAAGTGCTGAGTGGCTGCCTCTGTCTTGTATCAAAGTGAAGGCCCC
>NW_015386960.1:968790-970471 GCF_001527695.2 Protobothrops mucrosquamatus
ACAATTAGGACACAGGCTAATTGGTTGGGGCCAATCACGCGTTCTAGGAGCCGGGCGCAGATGTCAAACAACCTTACTTAAGGCACACCCATAGACTGGCTTGCTAACCCTGATGATGCTGGGAGCTCCCAGCGAAAGCTTGGTTTTAAATTAAAGTTTTAAACTTTTTTACTCTCCTGGTGATCGTGAGTTTTTATCTGTTTTATACTATGGATTTACCCAGGAGTCACATCTTCAAGGATATTATTGAGCATATATATATATATATCTTGAGTTTGGTGCACCCTGTCCAATCCAAATTTTGAAATATACATATATATATATATATATATATATATATATACACACACACACACACACACACACACACACACACACACACACACACACACATATATATATATATATATAGTGATATATGAATAAAGTCATATATCACAAGACAAAAAAGTAATATTTGGATTAAAACGAACTGATACTTTTTTAAAGATTTGGAGATATTTCCAGATACACCTCTGATATAATTGACTCATGGAGCAATTAAAATGGCTTCAATTTATATCAATGAGATGATAATCCATTTAAAAGGAAAAATAATGAAGCTAAAAAAGGAAAGCTCACATATATACCTTCAAGAGATTCACATTTTAAAAAGTAATGTGAACTTATTAAAATACAATTATCTTGGTAAAAATATGCAGACTGTGGGAGATAGGTATTAGAACAACTATACAAGTGAAAAAAATATTGTGGAATTTGAACCTAACTAATTCAAGATGAAAGACAGGTATTTATAATATTATACTATCAGGCTGAATTTGGGGAAATAACAGTTGCTTCTATTTATGCTCTAAATGAGGGGTGTCAAACTGCCGGCCCATGGACCAGATGTGTCATAGCAAAACCGTGCCCACCCCATTGCTGGCAATGGCAAAAAAGTCACAATACATCACAACACATCACGTGACATTGCGAGTTTGACACCCCTGCTCTAAATAATACCAAAATCAAGTTCTATGTTTGTTTCCAATTTCTTTTTGAAATTGCAGGAGATATTTTGGTTCTTGAAGATCTTAATGGTGACTTTTTCCCCCGCCCTATATTGACAATTCTGCTCTATCTAAAAAGGAACTCTGGCAAAATTATCCCTCAAATGTCTTAGGCCATAAGTCATTAGCATTTCTTTTTGTTGTGTGAAAATACAAATCACCTGCAGAATATTAATAAACTTATTAGATTTTAGTTTGTAAAACTTACTTGAGAATAGCTATGTGGTAGATTTCTTATTCAGTGTTAACTGAATACATAACATTTGTAGCTTCTATTTATACAGAGCATAGCTAACTTATTGTATGATTAAACAGTTTGGGAATTTCCAGAATAAAGAACTGAGGAGCGAACATTCTTGTACTATTGTAAGAGAACATCAAATTGAAGTAATTAAAGATTTTTTTTCCCAAAATCAATTTAACCTGATTTTCTTTCTCAGCCAAATAGGACGCAAACAAAACATTCATGAATAGATTGTTTATCTCTCTGAGATCATCTAGATTCTAGAGAGAAAACTATGCAGAAACAGAAGGACATACTAGTGAATGAACTGAAGCAATTAGAATTAAGACACAAGCACAATAAGTTTGGGACTTAGTACAAAATCCTAAAATGAATTGCAATCAATTAG
>NW_015386960.1:974482-977228 GCF_001527695.2 Protobothrops mucrosquamatus
GGATCGCGGAGAATCCCGAGGCTCCGGAGGAGTTCTCACCTACATCGTCCACAAGGGACGACTCGGGAACTCAACTCCTACCTCGGGCAGCTCACCTTTCCCCCTATGCCCAGGGGAAAGGTATCAAGCCGTTTGACAGCTGATGCAGGCTGTCAAAACGGCTTTTACGCTGAAACAGGCGGGAGCAGCAAACAGCTGCATCCAGAGAAGGCGCCTGCCACCGGAAGTCCCCCTCAATCAATTAGTTTTAATGGAAGTAATAAAACTTACAAAGAAGTATAATGTTATTAAACAAAAATACTTTGAAAAAGGAAATAAGTCAGGTAAATTTTTATTATGCTTATCCTTCCTTATTCTTATTGGCATTAGAACCTTTGGTAAAGAAGATATATCAAGAAAAGAAAATTTCAGAAATTAAATTAGCAATTCAAGAACATAAATTAAAACTATACAGTATGTGTCCTTCAGCCAGAGGATGCTTTAGAATTAATAATGGAATGCATATAGAAGTCAATTCAGTATCAGTATATGAGATTAACAGAGGTAAAAGTCAAATGTTGACATGGAATTTAACTAAGGAAGAAAAACAATATTTGAACCAAATTATAGGGTCTAATATTACTGCTAAAAAGTTCAAGTATTTACTTAAAAATTTACTTGACAAAAATAACAGGTTTAGACATAATTGCTCACAGTTCACAAAATAATAGCAGATATCTTAAAATGAAGAAAATTTAAAATTGTCTTGGTTTAAAAAACAGCAGCCATTAAAATGAACATTCTACCAAGGCTTAATTTTCTATTCCAAATAATTCCTGATAGACATAAATCCCATACTTCAAACTGTATGCCCACTCTACTTGTCTAACCTGGATTATATACTGGATATCACTGGAATATCTCTGCTGAGAAAGAAGGATTTTCAGATGGTTTGCACAATTATTTTTGGACTGACACAGAACAGAAATAGACAGCTTATAAGAGATTATGTAATAATAAGCACAGTATTAAAAGTCTGTGATACACACAGGAAAGGAATCAGGCTTATCACCTCTCTCCTTCTTATTACATATTTGTTGTCATGAAGAAGAAAGTACAAAGAAATTTGCTCAGCCAGAGATAAAACATATTGACTACAAAATTTAATTATTAACAAGACATGCCTACCTTTTTATGCAGAAAAAGATTGATAAAACTTTTAGAAATCATATAATAAGGGCTGCACTGTTAAGAGTTTGGCAAAAGTATTTTCTTAAGTTTGATGTTAAACTTCCAATTTGGGTCATACCATCACATATTTTTTTGACCATACCTAGATTTGTGGTAATGGAGGCGCCACCTTATAAGGACTTGTTATNTATGGAGAAGATGGATTGTTTATATACAAAAGAAGCATAGAATAGTGGAATATAATTTAGGTTTTTAATTAACTGGTTCTTTTTTATGTATATATTTCTTTTATTCATGCAGAACTTATATACCTTGTGGAGTTAGAGATATTATTAATTGTTTACTTACATTTGAATATTATCCTGGGATTAGGTTTGGGAAGTCTCGAGGGGGTGGGGGGGGGATGCGGGTTCTATATTATATTTGTGTGATATTTGTATGTTTTCTCTTTATGATGAAAATAATAAAAAAAATTATTGGAAAGATGAAATCTTTTGAGATTTTCTGTTTTGAATGGCCCGACCTACCTAACCAGATTTGGAATCTTGAAATAACTGAGATGGTTTTAAAAGAAATGCAAAAAAAGGGGAGGGTGTACTTAAGAGACTTTAATGCCCAGACACAAAATGGGTTTTATAAATGTTTTTAAAAAATTAATATGTATTTGAAAACCTTATATATATAAAAATTTGGAGCATTTCCTGAGATTTATTTATAAGCTGTTGTGAAATATGACTGAGGGACTGAAAATACAATAATTCATATATAGCAATGGGAATTTCAATGGAAGGAAAATATTAAATTCACACTGCTATATGTTTTATTGCTGTTATATTACTCCAGTATAGATTGCTAAAATGGATAGTTTATTTTTCAAAAATTGTTGGAAACATAACAATCAAATTGGATTATTTTTCTTTTATATTTGTGGCAACATTGGATAGATCAGCAATTTTACAAAATGATTTATAATAGAGTTGCACAACTTATAAAAGCTGATTTTTCTTCTTTTTTTTGTATCTGAATATTACTACAGCTTATATTCCCATAAACTAGTTTAATACAGGGTAACTGTTCTAAGGAATATTTATGCTTCTTGCAAACTATGGACAGTTCCTTCTGCAGAAAACTTGCTAAGTTGTAGAACTACATTTTGATGTCCAAAGTATGTTAATATTACATTTCAACATACATAGAATTTAATTTATCTTGGAAAGCAATTTTGGATTATCATTCTACACATGGATTTGGGTTTCCTTTAACATAAAAGTCTTGATATTTAACTTTCAATAATCTGATAAATAAATATAAATCTTTCATTGCTGTGACAGAAATTGCTACAATTTCTATATAAAAACTTAGATTTAACAATAAAGCAAGGCTTGGATACCGACTGGTTGGCCCAGGGGGAGGAGACGGAAGCAGGTCTTGAGACGGTTGTATGGGAGGAGTTTGACTCTGTTGCTCCCGAGGACGTGGACAGGGTCCTGGGTAGGCTGAATGCAACCACATGTTTGTTGGATCCGTGCCCCTCCTGGCTGGTACTGGCAGCTCGGGAGGGTACACGAGCCTGGCT
>NW_015386960.1:980897-985825 GCF_001527695.2 Protobothrops mucrosquamatus
CAAGCGGGACTGGCCTAGGGGATTTTATAGGGGTTTTAATTACTTTTAATTGGACACTTTCAAATATTTCGTTTTAATTAAATTTTAATTAGGTGTAATATGTATTTATGTTAGCTTTTATCATCTGTCAGCCGCCCTGAGTCCGAAAGGAGAAGGGCGGGATATAAATGCAATTAATAATAATAATAATAATAATAATAATAATAATAATAATAATAATAATAATAATAATAATAATAATAATAATAATAATAATAAGTCTCTTGTGCTGAAAATGTGTTCTGACTGTTGGAAAGTGGCTGGGGGAAATTTTCATTTATCCAGTTCAGAACAAGTACATACAATTCTTGATTCACCTAGCTTCCCCCTTCTCTCCCCCCCCCTCAAAAGCTTAATGTATATCTATTAAACTGGTAAACATTAAAAACAGTTAACTGGTAAAGTGCATTAAAAACTAGGCAAAAGCAAGGAGAAAGAGCCATGAACAAAAGACAATAAATGAAAGGGCAAAGGACTTAAAACACTCTGCCATATTGATAGCAGTTTATCAAAATGGCACAAAACTTTAGAGTGCTTCAAAATATATTGGGAGTTATTAGCATGAACATGTCAAAAGACTGATCTTTGGTTATTTCAGCTTTAACACTGTGATATACATCATAGCAATAGAACAGATGAAAAGAAGCAGGTGATCCCTCATCCATTTCAAAGAATGAAAGAAACAAAATGATGGATGAGGATGAGTTATCCAACACTAGACATGTGATTTGTAGACTTTATCACATTCAGATTTACTCATCAGAGGGGTAAGAACATGAATTCTGTATGAATTCATGTTAATATTAGTTATTTCTCCTTTTTTGTGGGATTCATCAAGATGAAAGGACGGTTGTTACAAATAGCATGGCTGTCCACAGCAAATAAAGCACTCATCAACGTGCATTGCACCATTATGATGCACGCTCTATCCCTAATGATTTGTGTGTGATATGAGGTAATTGCAAAAGAAGCAATGTTGAACTACTAATTTTGTCATTAACCCTTCCCTCTTTCTTTCCTGTGCAGCCCTAACTACTCAAATTGTCTCTCAGCAACTTGGCTTCTACTACTCTGGAGTGAGAAGGGTATTTGACATAGGCTGCCCAAGCCCTGTTGTGAAAGAAACAGGTCTTAACTCCAGAACCTTTTGGAGATGGGAGCTGTGCGTACCTCGGGTGATACCCAAAGATTTATTTAAGCTTCTGCAAGTATTGCTAATTTCTAACTTTGTAAGAATTTAAAATGCACCAGAGATTCTAGCTTTTAAAAATTATTTCTGTATTTAACTAATTAAAAAAGCAACTGTCCTCGCCTATATCTGTCCACCATCATTTTTCTTCCTAGGGTTTCTTTGAGAATCAAACTAATGTTGGTTACAACAGTTATAATTCTCAGAGGAACTCTAGCATCTGAGAATGATAAAGATTATGTTGATAGTTGATAACTATTGCCATTTATTCAAAAAAATCCCTTATGCTGTGAAGGTCTGATGCTTATAATAAACTACAGTATTGACGGATTTCATTATCGTTGATGAAAAAACCCAGATCATATAAAAGAAATACATATAAATATATTTTTGCACATGGATTTGAGCACAATTCAGTGATGTACTACATAAATTAAAAACTAAATCAATGGAAGGCAATTCATTGAATATCTAGACAGTGTTCCCATTCAAAAATATTTTATCAAATAGCATAGCATAGCAATTGTGATAAAAACTAATCTGAAGAGATTAGGCAGCATAACATCACACCACAAACTGTCAGACTGCTCTGATGGTTAATGGACTGAGTCAAAAATTTGAATCTAAGCTTTCAAGAATACTATGATTAAACAAAAACTCTCGGCAAGAAAATAAAAGATTTCCTCTTAACCACAGCTGCACAAAGGGAATTGCTCACATTTTTGACATCACTACGCACTTAATAAAAGGAAATCCACTGCAAATATTGATTTCATTTTTATATGAAACAATTGTCTGTAAAAGGCTTATAATACTTTTTACAATACCCTCGAGGTTTTTTCCTTTGCCTTTAAAGAAGAGACTTTTGTTTCAATATGTGAGTAAAATGCACAACCACAATACAATAAGCAATCTGAAATTGCTGGTGCTGGAAGACTGCATATCCCCCTATTGATTAGTATCTGAAAGCAGACTTATAAATTGCCCTATGGGCAAGAATACAAATTGCACTTTAGCTTACACAAGCACATCTCAGTGCATCTAAATCAGGTCTTGAATTATATTATCTATCTACTTATGCAGGATCCATTATGTTCTGCATTCTGACAAAGAGAAAGCAGAACTTCAATTCTCCATGTTGGTATCCTTAAGTTTCTTAACAGCTTACCAAATATAATTACATTTTGATTCCTAGACAAAAATCAAGATTGCCTACAAATTTAGAAGAAGGAAGATAGGTAATCTGATAATCTTAAATTTGGACCGCAAATCCCATAGCCAAAAGTGAGCAATTGCAGGAACCAAAAACACTTTAATCTACAACATGTAGAAGACACTAGGTTGGATTCTGAATTTGCCTTCCAAGAATAATCAAAGCCATCATTCCATATAATTATCCCAAAATTTTAACTGATAGCATTTAGAATGCAAAATGGAAGTTTCCAAACATAGAATCTCCAAGAGTTCAAGAAGACACCATCATTATTGATATTCAGTACTACAGAGGAATCAACAGATCCAACATGATATGGAGCACGGAGAACTACCAGAGGACTTGAAAAGAGCTGATGCGGTTCCCATCTTCAAAAAAAGGAGAAAAAATAGGATCCAGAAAAATACAGACCAACCAACCTGACATCAATACCTGGGAAGATCCTGGAAAAGTTAATCAAGCTACAAATCTGCAAACACCTAGAAACAAATAAAAACAGATCATGCCAGATAAATCTTATTTAATTCTTTGACAAAGTGACTAAATTAATGGATCAGCTAAATGCTGTGAGCATAGTATACTTGGATTTCAGTAAGGCATATGACAAAGTAGGCCACAACCTATAGTGTTTCTTAGTAAGTTAGAAAAATGTGACATAGACAACATCACCACCAGATGGATTTGTAACTGGCTGACAAACTGTACTCCATTGTAGTCCTTAATGGAATTACATCTACATGGACGGAAATAAGCACTGGATCGGGACGCCCTACACACGGTCACTCAAGCCCTCGTTGTTTCCCGCCTGCACTATTGCAACGCTCTCTACATGGGGCTCCCCTTGAGGTGCACCTGGAGGCTCCAGCTAGTTCAGAATGCGGCCGCGTGGGGGATTTTGGGGGCCTCTAGATACTCCCATGTAACACCTCTCCTGCGTGAGCTGCACTGGCTGCCGTGGCCTTCCGGGTGCGCTTCAAGGTGTTAGTAACAACTTTTAAAGCGCTCCATGGCAATGGACCTAGGTATTTGCAAGACCGCCTCCTACCAAACACCTCCCTTCGACCAGTCCACTCCCACAGAGAGGGCCTCCTTAGGGTGCCATCGGCCAGTCAATGCTGGCTGGCGACCCCCAGGGGGAGAGCCTTCTCTGTGGCAGCTCCTGCCCTCTGGAATGACCTACCCCCTGACCTACGTACAACTACGGACCTGCGCCTCTTCCGCCGAGCCTTGAAAACCCATCTATTCCATGCGGCCGGCTTGGCATAGTTTTGATTGGGCTTTGCTAGGGGTTTTATATGGGGTATTTTAGAGCAGGCTTTTTATTCAATATTTATTGTGATTTTTATTATTGCCTGTTTACCACCCTGAGTCCCGTAAGGGAGATAGGGCGGTATATAAATTTAAATAATAAATAAATTAATAAATAAATACCCAAAGGTTCTGTCTTAGGCCCAGTATCTTTAATATCTTCATAAACAATTTACTGTAGATGAGGGAACAGAAGGGGAACTCATCAAATTTGCTGGCAGGAAAAAGCCAACAACCCAGAAGATAGGCTCAAGATTTGGAAGGTTCTCAACAGACTTGAACACTGGGCATTATTTTAAAAAAATTAACAAAATAGCCAACACTTTGGAAGATAGACTCAAGATAAAGAAGGATTTTGACAGAGTGAAGACTGGGCTATTCAACAAAATGTAATTCAGTGATGAGAAAAGTAAGGTTTTATACTTAGGCAAGAAAAACCAAATGTACAATATAGAGTAGGTGGAACCTGGTTCAGTAGCAGTAACTATGAGAGGGATCTTGGATTCCTAGTGGACAATCACTTAAATATGAGCCAGCAGTATGCAGCAGCCAAAAAAGCCATTGCAATCTTAGACTGCATTAACAAAGGGTTAGAATCAAGATCACATGACATTGGGTACGTCTAGTCTAGTGAAAAGAAGGACTAGGGGTGACATATTAGCAGTGTTCCAATATTTGAGGGGCTGTCACAAAGAAGAGAGGGTCAACTTATTTTCCAAAGTACCAGAAAGCAAGACAAGAAGCAATGGAGGGAAACTAATCAAGGAGAGAACCAATCTACCTGTAGAATTAAGGAGAAATTTTCTGATAGTGAGAACAATTAATTAGTGGAATGGCTTGTCTCCAGAAGCAGTGGGTGCTCTATCATTGGAGGTCTTTAAGAAGAGATTGGAAAACCCTTTGTCTGAAATGGTATAGGGTCTCCTGTTTGAGCAGGGGGCTGGACTAGAAGACCTCCAAGGTCCCCTCTCTATTTTTTTGTTCTGTTCTGTTCTCTAGCTCTTGGGAAAAACAGTTCTTAACCAGTAAAGCCATTTCCATCCCAAAATCAATTAAGGTCCAGAATATTTTAGACAGGAATCTCTGATTACAGAGTGACTGCATGCTTCTATATAGATAGATAGATAGATAGATAGATAGATAGATAGATAGATAGATAGATAGATAGATAGATAGATA
>NW_015386960.1:987386-1030279 GCF_001527695.2 Protobothrops mucrosquamatus
TCAGCTCCTCGGTAAACCAGGGAGCCAATCGAGATCTACGTCGGGTCAGAGGCCGCAAAGGCACGACTCGGTCCAATGCTGCGGCGGCAGTTGTCTCCCAAGCCGCCGCCTGATTTTCCGCCGAGTCGTGGACCAGATCCTCCGGATATGGCCCAAGCTCCATCAGGAACCTCTCAGGGTCCATCAGTCGCCTGGGACACTATAATAACACCATCTCTCTCCCTCTCCCTCTGCCTCAGCTCCCTCGTTCCCTCCCTCCCCTTGGGAATTCAAAAAGCTACATGTGTCTGGATTCCTTAATAGTGAACATTGGCTAAGTGGTTCAACTCCTATTAATGGATCAGGCATGAATTTTCAGAAGCAAGGTAAGGTTACCAATTGCACACAATCTCCTTGCTTTCCGATCAAACCACTGCAAAGCATTCCACATAATTATTTCAACATTTCAGCTGATAGTACTTAGAATGCAGATGGAAGTTTGGTTATTATCTAGCAATGCACCTTTATAAATTATAATAATTGCATCCTTTCAGTATTTTTGTACAAGTCACCCAGTCTTCCATAAGGGAACCATATCTATATTTTAATATTTCTCTAGTTACAGTATTATATCTCTAGTTCACCATTTTGCAACATTCTTATAGCATTTGTTACTTTAATTTCATCATTTTCCCATTGGGCACGAACATTTAGGACATTTGTTTCAATTTCACTCTTCAATGTATTACTGTCATTTCCATACAAATCTCTAAAATGCTCCTTCTGACATTTTCACATTTAAATTTCATCTCAAATTATTTCATTTCTTTTATTCGTAACAAGCATTCCCCTTCCTGACCCATTTTCAAACAATTTTTATTTTTCATCAAAATTAGTTGGCATTTTTCTGCTTCCTAAATCTTAATAGTCTCTTGCTCTTTTTGACTACTTTCTTCCAACTATATTTTCTCACAAGGATACCTTTTACTAACCTATACTGTTTTGCAGCAATCTTATGCATGCATTTTTCTTAAACTACCACTTCTTTCACATAATCACATATTTCTATGACACTCTGTAATAAAATTATTGTCACTCTGTTCCAGCCAGCCTTCTCATCCTTTTTCCATTTGTTTTATTGAGAGGACAGACTTATACTTAAATCTCATATTTGAATCAAATAAACCTTTTTCTAACCAGGTGCTTGGCAAACAGTCATTATGCTCATTCACCACTTTATCTCTGAATAGCCTAATCAATTTTTCTGTACTTTCTCATCTTGTTCCTACACATCCATTAGGGTCACCTAAAAGAATAATTTTTGTCCACTCAGTTGTATTCATTCAGAATATAGCACAATTTTCCCTTAAATTCATCCCTGATTCTTCCATTATCACCTTTCACTGGTAAGTAACAGCCAATAATCACCAACCTACAAATTCTCACTTTGATATGTACTCAAAATTATGCAGTTGACACTAATTCATAGTTTCAGGCATAGATTTTAGTCCTTTTATTCAGAATTAACCTATCTCTTCATTTCCCTGCATGTATTCATCAAGTCCACTCCACAAAATTACAGCATTTTTGTTCGTGTGTATTTTCTTTCTCATTTCTCCTTGTTTCACTGCCACAAAATATAGTTCCTCCCCCGTCTTTCTTCCTCCCATACCTTTCCCTCTCCCCATTTCTTAATTAATTTATGGACTTTGCTATTTAGCTTCATACATTCTAAATTATAATCTTGAGCATACCATAGTTGTCATCAGTTAGGTTTTGGTTAATGGAGGCTATCACATAGTGCTTTTAATAAAAGAGTGAAGATGTAGACCAAGGATTTACATAACTGCAAGTTTGCAATCTTTTCAACTATCAATGGGAAGATTGAAAACAAATATAAAATTTTCTAATACAAATGAGTCAAGTGATAGTTTTCATGAAGAGGGAGCATACCACTCCCATTTTCAGAGATGGCAATACCATTCTCTCACATAAGGATGCACTGAAAACTACTATGGTACAGTGGTTAAGGTATTGGACTAGGAGTAGAGAATATGCCTTCTTGACCACTTGAAAAAAATAGGATATAAGACTAACACATAAATAAATAAATAAATAAATAAATAAATAAATAAATAAATAAATAAATAAAACTACAAAACAGTAACGTGCTCTATCACAATTTTAGTTTAGTCTTATTTTGATATGTATATTGGTTTTGGACCACAACAATAAAGATTTCATTTGATTTGAGACAGTAACTTGCCTTGGATATACTCATCATGGCAGAATTGACACATGAAAAGAACTATAATTAAGGGTTAGTGAGTAAAAGAATTTCACTAAAGGTGCCACTGGGATTAACTCTAGATTTTTTTTTCACAGCCAATAGATTCATTCATCTGGAGTGAAGTTTGGCTACATAGACATTTGAAGTGTCATAATTTCTCAAATCATTTAGAATTTTGCAGGCCAGGTCCAATAGAAAAAAAAGTATGGACATAAAGAGAAAAAACAGAAAATTGCATGTGAAAGAAAAAAAAAGTATGCTGATTCTTCAGCCATATATAAAGAGGGAAGTAAATTGTATCACTTTATGCAGAGATCTTGCAGCTTCATTGCATTTTGCCCCTTTGATTATTCAAGTGGGTTGTTTTAGTCATTTATATGTCATTATGCAGCTACCTGCACATAATGGCAGCATTTGCTTGATAACATAACCCTCTGCCTATCATCATTATTGCATCACTGGAGTTTGAGAAGGAAGGAGGGAGGGAGGGAGGGAGGGAGGGAAGAAGGAAGGAAGGAAGGAAGGAAGGAAGGAAGGAATCATTTTGCTATTCTGATTTTTTGTGCAGCTGAAATGAAGACAGCTGCTAAAATAATTTTGTAGAAATTTACAAAAAGAAAAAAGAAAAAGAAAGCAAGTAACATTTCAGAATAAAAACATTTTCTCCCTTATTAAGGAAAAATGTTTTTTAAGAAAGTAGATCATCATCATTTTCATTATCTTCATCATCTAGTTTTGTATCCCAATATATTTCCCCTAGTTTCATCTCTTAATCTTAGTTTGTGAGTTCTCTATCAGTATTCTATTTTCAATACATTGTTTTAACATCTCCTTTTGCAGGAATCCATCTCCAGCATTAATCTAGTGTTGCATGGATAGGAAAGATCTAAACACATTTTTGCATTGGGCTTCCCTATTCTTAAACTGGCTTTGACAAGTATTGTTTGAGGAGGGACAATAATTAGTTCGAGATTAGATATAGAATTAAAACTGAAAAACATCTTACAGGGCAATCAAAACTATAGTTACATATTGTAGACTCTGGAACAATCCAGAAGTTTGTTTGGGCTTTTAATCCTGGAAATAGCATATCATTTAACCACCAGGCAGGGATACAAACTCTCACCAACATGCACATGGCACATAAAGGAAATAAAAACTAGACGAACTGTTTTCTAGAGTTTGGCAGTTTCATCCAACTAGATTGAATTCCTGGGTCATCCTGCTCCAGAATAACATTGGTATTTCTAAGGAACAAGCTGTTTTGAAAAAGCAAAGTTCTGTTTTATTTACTGATACAAGACTAAATCTGCTTTCCAAGCTCTAAAGCAGTGGTTCTCAACCTTTTTAATGCCGCGACCCCAACTGGTCGTAAGTCGAGGACTAAACCAGTCATAAGTCAAGGACTAAACCAGTCGTAAGTCGAGGACTACCCAACCGGTCATAAGTCGAGGACTTTCCCTGCCCGGGAGCGCCGCGCATGCGTGGTTCCGCCCCCTGCGCCGGCCGAGGCGTAGCTGGCAAGCGGCAGAGACGGAGCAGGCCGACCACCAGCTGGCCCAGCCCAAGGGAGGTAAGGCACCCGCCGGAAAAGGGGGGAAAAATGGCGGACAAAAAAAATGGCGGACAAAAAAATGGCGGACAGCCTTGCTTGGCGACCCCCGTGAAATGGTCGATCGACCCCAAATGGGGTCCCGACCCACAGGTTGAGAACCACTGCTCTAAAGACAAGAATCAAAAGCAATTCAGTCAAATCCAATGTGAATAATTAATCTAATTTAATGGAGGGAATTTTGTACTTTAGCAACTTCATAACTAGAAACAGTGTTAAATGAGACTTCAGTAAAGCATCTTTCATTAATTTATCAACTCCAGTCCAAATTTATATATCTGAAGTAGCTAGACTCATAACCTTGTGTAAATATTCTTGCAGTGTGGCCCTATGTTAATATTCCTGGACTAAATTATGCTTTCTTTACTTTAATGAAAATGTTTCTATCCAAATTCTTTACCTTCTTTTTTACTCTATAGGTCTAGTTCCATATGCACTGCAATTTGTCTTTCTTTCTTTATGTAGTAAATCCATCTGGCCTTCTAATCTCCAGAGCTGTTGCTCCACAAGAATAAATGCCCTACATTAGCACCACCATGATGGGCAAACAGAGGAATCAGAATTACTGGTGGCTGAATGGTGTGGGAAGACTCTTTGAAGGACTAGATCCAAAAGGCAGGAATAGATTCTATTACCAAAAGCTACAAATCTTAGGATCTCTAGCTATTTTCCAGGTTACTGTAAATAAGATCAAGTCCATCAGACTGAAGTAACTGTACATCCTTCCCCTTCAACTTTCTTCTTGCTTCTATTGTCTTCCCTTTGTTAGGTTGTAAAGAGTAAGTAGGAGAAAGGTCATACTCCTTGTGCAAAATAGAGCATAACAAATATTCCCAGGTAGTAGATGAGATTCCTATGAACATGCACACGCATACACTCAGAGAGAGAGAGAGAGAGAGAGAGAGAGAGAGAGAGAGAGAGAGAGAGAGAGAGAGAGAGAGAGAGAGAGAGAGAGAGAGAGAGAGAGAGAGATTTGTTACCTTTCTTCAAACAATGGTGACATCCAGTGGAAATATCCCAATAAACTTTCAGCATACCATATCAATCCACAGGCTACTTAACATGTAATTTTCAGTGTCTGTTTAGAAGTAAGTCTTACTAAATTCATTCCAGCCCATTCTCATGTAACTATAGACGTCTACAGCCTTAGTAATTTAAATATAAGCAAAAGAATACCTGATCCACTATTACACTCCAAAGAAAGTTAGGCATGTCTAAATATCAAAGAAATCAATAGAATTAAATGCTCAGTTAGGCACATAATTCATATTGATTTCAGAGAAATGGAAGCATGAATTTCCTTGCAATTGCATATTTTATATTTCATTGTACATTGAAATTAATAGTTTCCTAAGTATTTTTCCACTCTAGCCTAAAACTACCTGACCCATGCTGAATTAAAATGATATATTAGATTATTAAGGATAATTACTTGAAATATTTTCTATAAGTGCTTACAGCATGGAGAAGTACTTTAACATCTCACAATTATGAGGGGGAATATATTATCCTATGAAAGATAATGAGGGCTAATAACGCTCCGCCATTAATATGGTGGTTCAATAATATAATAATTGTTGGGTTCCAATAATAATTCCTTCAAAAGTGCAGCTCTGCTAGACTTCAGCTAGAATCCCCAGATAAACAATTTATAGCAACATTGATCCAACAGGATAAAAGGCAACAGTTTCCACTCTGGATTTGTATCATTATATAAATTGCTTTCCGTCATGAGTCATACAAAGCAAAGTGAAGAATCCCTGATGTCTACTTTCAAACAATAAGACTGCTTCGGCAACAGCTGACTTGTTCATTGACCATATGAGACTGATCTAATTAGCTAAACTAAGTACCTCTTTGAATTTCTAACAAATGGAATCATTTTTCTATGTCAGTGGTTACTTTTTGGTCTGGAAAGAGATTACTGACGCAGTGATTTTCTCAACTGAGGTAAATGTTTCAAAATACAGCCCACCTGCATTTTACAAACTTTTTACTACTCTCATAAACATTGCTATAGATTTCCTATAAAGTGTGTTCTATTTTCAAAAAAGGACATTTATTTCCAAAGGACCCAATTCAGAAAATTCTTAATGTGATGAATACCTTAATTAAAGCACCAATTTCAAGCATTCGGATAACCAATACATGCCTCCCAGAGCATGTATGTGTAGTCAAAATTAACATTATTTGTTATAATCAAAGAATTTTCTTGTACCATTTTCTTTCCATCTGAAAAAAAAATGGAGAAAAGAAATCCTAAACATACACTTCTTAACATCAAGGGCTACTGCCCAGCAATATGTTGGCTCCAGTGCAGTTGATTAGAGATCCTAGCTTGCATAGAAGAGGATGATACTGCTTGGGCAAAACTGAAGTTTAATGAAAATGTATCAGTGCTGTCCTTATTGGTTATTGTCAGCAGAAAATATTGCATATGGCAGTGGTGTGAATATGG
The DNA here is from genome assembly GCF_001527695.2 of Protobothrops mucrosquamatus. Lineage (NCBI taxonomy): Eukaryota > Metazoa > Chordata > Lepidosauria > Squamata > Viperidae > Protobothrops > Protobothrops mucrosquamatus. Next base: position 993,726 of record NW_015386960.1, read on the forward strand.
CTGTTAAATAAGTCTAGTTTTTCTTTAACTTAATATTTCTCCCTCCCTCCCTCCTTCTCTCTCTCTCTCTCTCTCTCTCTCTCTCTCTCTCTCTCATTTATGAACTGGAAGACATGCAAAGAACATGAATTAACAAATGAAATGATATGAAAAACAGAAATATTGTGTGGAAGTAAGGAAAGGAAAAGAATGCAACAATCCTAAGTGAAGAGAATCTGATTTAGTGCAGTGATATTATTTCGAATCTGCCAAATCCCCATGTTCCTGTCCTTTTTGTAATATAAACGAGAGAGTTGAGTACTGTATGTAGGAGAAACATAAAGCTCAGCATCACGGGATGGAGTGCTAGTGCAAGGAGTGATAAGGGAACTGAATCCAGTGGTGGGATTCAGCCAGTTCTCACCAGTTCAGCAGAACCAGTATCTAAATTTGTATTGCCCAGAATGGATTTCTGGAAGCAGCATCCACACAGAGAACCAGTTGTTCACATATTTGAATCCCACCACTGACTGAATCAATATGGACAGACTACAAAAGGAGTCACCAACTTGAAAAAAGTACATTGAGTCGACTTGGTCATATTAAGAGAATGATTAATTGTAAAACAAATATATGAAGGAAAAGTAGGTGAGAGGAAAGGGAAGATGAGAGAGAATGTTAGCTTGTGCTCCTGAGATCTTCAAAGATATTTCAAGAGACGTAACAAATGAACAGAATCACCAGTTCTGCATGCTAACATTCAGGTCCCATTATTTTTCACACAGTGGTGGACATGACACACCTTTAAAAGAAATTAAATTGGGAAACAAAAATTGTCAAATGGTTTGGTTTAAAAGATTACTTTATAGCCTTAACCTTTAGTTCCAATGATATATATATATATTAAAACCACTTTTCAATTGTTAAGTGTTCCCCATAACCTCATATTAATCTAAACTGAGTTTAACATATCCAACTCTGCAAGATGCAGCATTTTCCTGAAGCAGAGCTCGATTAACTAGTCTACAGCAGTTACTATATTGAAAAATTATGCCACTCTGTCCAAGCACTAAGCTATCATGGCTACTAATAACAAAATTCAAATACATAGCATCATGCTAAATGTTTCATATGATTAGTTTTTAGGCATGTTTTTAGGAGTTATAATTAAAAAAGCTGTTTTACCTTGGGAGTATTTGAACCAAAAGACATAGTGACATTTTCTGTGGAAGTACCACCAAATTCTTTCAGAAATTTAGGGGCATGTGACATTAGTGGCATTTTAATTTTCGCTTGCATTCTTTTCATACTTACCATTTACCACTCTTACCACATAGATGCAACATGAGGCCATGTGCCCTTTTTTCAACTCCAGAACCCTGCAAGATCATGCTGCTGAATTCTGTACATAATTTTGATACATGGCTGTGTTAAGCACACACATGTATGAAGAAAAAGAAGAATTTTGAATGGCTTAATCCCCTCCACGTTATAGTGAGGCATTGCTTTGGTGCTTCCTATGGTCCTCACTGCCCTCCTTTCCTAATAATATTTTTCAAAAACTACCTCTTTTTAGTTTAGGCATAGAGGTGGGGAAGAAAGGAAAGTAAGAAGTTGTGCATGTTTTTAAGGGATAAATGTTTTTATTATTATTATAGGAAATGCATTATTTTCTGCAAAAATTCATGTGATCAATACATTGGTTCTGCTGATCTTCAAAGAATATGTTAAACTCTTAGGCAAATTGAGGACATCTAACAAGGGACCTCAGTAAAGGCATTTCTGGTATGGATTGTTTGAATGCTACACTATTTTGTTGGGGGGGGTTCTATGCCTCCACAAGAGCGTAATCTCTTGCTTGATTCCTACACAGCTTTGACGGCATTCCATTAACTGTGCAATATCATTTTGGACTTGTGGATCAAGATCAAGACTAAGTGTTTGCATTTACCAAGAAGGACAATGCACAATGATAAAGGAATGATTTCTATGTAGAGAAAGGGGGCGGACATATTTAGTTTGTCCCACTACAGTGCATATGTCATAAGATCTGGCTTGGGGAGGAAAGACAGCAATAGTTTTTGGGTAGGTGGGTGGGTTGAAGCCACATGAGTCTGACTCTATTCTTTATTATTTACATCTGACATTTCCTCTCAAGCTGACAAACGTGGGGTTAGTTAGTTTTTACAGTAATTCAGCAAGATAGATACATGGAATAAAGAGTGAGCTACTTCAAACCAGAGAATGAAGCTCAGAAATGGATATAATGATTGACAACAAATTACTATTTGAATTATGTCATTCAGAGTTCCAACATATTTTACTGAACCCTTTCTTGGTTCCTACTTTTCCCACAGGAGCTCAGTTCTTAATGTGTTATTTTAGTGTTGGCACTCATTATGTTCCCCTATACGTGAAATGGAGTATTCCCTCTTCCTGCATTATTTGGATGTTTCCTCTGATATATGTGTACTGTACCACTATCGAATTAAGGATTCCAGGGTTTCCTGTTCTGGGGGATCACTTGTATTACATAAGAATGACAAATATTCCATGAATGGCAACAATTTCAAAAACATGCAGATTGTAAATGTGCATTCTGACAGTGTGGAATGAATGGAAATAAATGGTTGGGCGTTGTTTAAAGTTTTCTCATGCATATCATACCAGGGCACAAATTAGAGCAAGAAACAAGAAAAGACTGTTATAATTCTGCTGTTTTTTTTACTATTCAGAGGTCTTTGCAGAACTACCAGTAGAAGACAGCAAACAGATACAGAAAAGCTTTGTGCTAGTCAGTCTGGTTGGGAGCTATCTGTGCTGCTAAGTTCTTTAGCCAGTAGGCGTGTATCATGTCTGAGCTGGTGCTGTCCAGCTCTTCATGTTTCTGACCTGCTATCATTTGTGCCAAAACATTCATTTTTATCACATAATTGTTTTCCCCAGCAATCACAGTTGCAGTTCCTTCCATCTTAATATGTCTTTTTTTAACTTCTTCAATTTCTTAACATAGTTATTTTTAAAATAATATAGAATTCATACTCGTCATAGTGATACCAGATCTTTTACCTTCTTCTCAATCTTAAAACCTGTTTCACTTATCAATTCCATTTGATCTGTTTTCATATTTTTGTTAACATCTTCATCTTCTGTTTTAATTAATCTTGAAATCTGCCAATTCACCAAATTATTTTAATTTGCCATTATTGTTTTAATTTTCTCTAAAGGATCTTGCAAAGCCAACAGCAAGCCATCTATGAATAAGGGCATTCCTGATTGGCTAAATTCTTCTCTTTCCATTTACCATCACTATCTTATTATTTATTGATTGCTTAAATTTAAATGCTGCCCATTTCATGGTTTGAAGCGACTCTGGATGGCTTACAATATAATAATTTAGGCAGGCAATGAAAAAACAATATCTTTGTCTAGAAACCTCTAGTGGTTGACAAACATTCTCTATTTAGTCTCTCTCCAGCCTACCTCTGGAAACATGCAGCTCTGAGAATTTCTCAACCCCCCCCACCACCTTGTATCTCAGTGGGCCTGATGTTTTCACTGCCTGCCAGATAATGATCTGTTCCTGATTCACTGTCTGCTTCCACTTAAAAATAAAGCAAAGCCTCCCTTCTATTTTCTTCTTTTTTAACCCCATGATTCCATATAGGAAATGCTGTTTTCTTTTTCCAAAGAACAGCATCTTCTGTAACTGTAATGGTAATAGTCTGGCTTGAAATATACCAGCTGAAAGTTCTGCTTAAGCCAGGAATAACAAGGTCAGCATCTGACAGCATTCCAACAAAGTTTCAATTCTTCCACTAGACATGAAGGAGTTCTTGAGAAAGCAACAAAAACTGACTAAAGATATATTTGCTCTGAGGTAATTGCTGACATAATTCTGGAAATTGGGCCGAGGGGGAGGAAGAGAATTCTCTGCTTTCTTAACCTTTTTGCCTGCTTCTGAGCTAAAGAGGCAACATAGTGAATAGGAAGTAGATATAAACTTTACATGGTGACAGCAAGTCTTCCGAATGGCATTGTTGCTTCTGCACAGAAACATCTTTTAACTTCAATAATAAAGGCTGGCTTGATTCTATTTTCTTTCACCCCATCCCTAATTTTATTCCCACAGTGAGCCCATTGGGGGGAAAAGTAATCTTTTTTTTATTTGGCTCATAGAGCCAAATTTGTTTCCTTGGAAAGAAATAAAGTTACAAAGGCCTTAATTGGAGACTGTGAAAGGGATCTTGTTTGTAACTCCCATCATAATTGCAGAGCATCAAATTAAATTCTTCTAATTGCTAATGTGAGAGATTCAGGGATTTTATCAGGGTTTCTTTGGTGAAGGGACTACACAAATATACTTTACTGTAATTTTCCATTTACGAGGAGGAGGTAATTAATGCATTCTGCTAGTTTTTGAATATTTTTTTTAAATAAAAATGCTTTTGTCTTGTGTATCTTAGGAACACAAGAAATAGTCTGATATCAAATTGGACAATTGGTTGTTCAGCTCGGTGTTCTTTCCAACAATGAAGCTATGTTACTGTTGTTTTATGTTGCATGATCCCACTCTCATGTGAAGGCATCCCAATTTCAGTATGCATCCCCAAAAGCCATTTGATTCTTCTACAGCAAGGCTGCCAAACTGCCGGCCCATGGGCCAGATGTGTCATCTGGAAGCTGCGCCCACCCCATTGCCGGCAATGGCAAAACTGTTCCGATATGTTGCGTGATGTCACGAATTTGACATGTCTGTTCTACAGGGTGGAGACAGAATTGGGTACTGGATTTTGGGCCAGTATTGGCCATTTCAGACTTGCTTCCTCGACATCTTTTTGGAAAGTCAATGAATAAGGAAGCCGTAATTAAATTTATTTATTTGTTTGTTTGTTTGTTTGTTTGTTTGTTTGTTTGTTTGTTTTTGTTTGTTTGTTTGTTTGTTTGTTTGTTTATTCAAACCTATGGCTGCTCAACTCACACTCAGTGACTCCAGGCAGTATACAACATTTTTTTTAAAAAAAACTAAAGCATAAAATCCATACAATCCCACCTCCCTTTTAGAGAACCATGTTCTGTTCTGATTTGTTTCCTATTCTATTACCATAGTTTATCCGATTAATTGATTTGGGGCTGAGGCTCCAAACTTGTTTTTCATGTTTTTTTTATTCTGTTGATGATAGTTAATGAGCTACTAATTCTTTCATTATGTGTTAGGTTATGTCCTTCTCTAGCCCAATTATTATTACACCCCTCCCCTCCTCTCCCCTCCAGTTTATTTCACACTTCACTGACAACAGCTATTACCATCACTCTAGTTATTTTTATGGAGTGCCATACTGGTTAACAGCTTTGAGAAACATGAACTTAAATATTTGTGAAAGGATTAAAAATAAATATAACTCTGTTTTAACATAGTCAAATTGTTCACATAATTCATTCACTGCAGTTCACTCCTTCAACAAATGTCTCCTACAAACTTCATTCATTATTTATTGGATCCTAGTAACTTCGAGCTTTTTGAGCTAGAGAATTTTTATGTAACCACTTGGATCAAATGGAAAAAATGGACAATAATAAATGTATAACAGCACAGCTGCAAAATATATAATGTTGTATCTAAGCTGTACATTAGTAAGATTGTTACATCATGGGAAATTTTAATTTCACTGAATTAATTGCTCTTTGAGCTGTGACGAAGAACTATAAAAATACAAAATGCACCCATGTTTTGTGATACCCAGTTTTCACTTTGATATTCAGGCTTTGAGTAATGCATTCTCCCCCGCTGGTGACCTGGCTTTTTGTCACTACATTTTGAATAGCTGATTTTATCCCCATGGGTGAAGTGTTAGAACCTAATATCCCAAAATATCTAAGCAAATCAAGTCTTGGATAGCAGTAAGTATAATTGCCTCCCCACTGCTGTCTGTTTCCTGTTTTCTCTATAGTTTTATGTCATTTCTATATCAATTTGAATTGCTGCAATAGGGCAATTTCATGGGGACCTAGAGCAGCGGTTCTCAACCTATGGGTCGCGACCCCATTTGGGGTCGATCGACCATTTCATGGGGGTCGCCAAGCAAGGCTGTCTGCCATTTTTTCCCCTTTTCCGGCGGGTGCCTTACCTCCCTTGTGCTGGGCCAGCTGGTGGTCGGCCTGCTTCGTCTCTGCCGCTTGCCAGCTACGCCTCGGCCGGCGCAGGGGGCAGAACCATGCATGCGCGGCGCTCCCGAGCAGGGAAAGTCCTCGACTTAAGACCGGTTGGGTAGTCCTCGACTTACGACCGGTTTAGTCCTCGACTTACGACCGGTTTAGTCCTCGACCGGTTGGGGGTTGCGGCATTAAAAAGGTTGAGAACCACTGACCTAGAGGAATGTTCCTTTCTCATATCCTTCAGGTTTGGTCTAGCTCAGGGGTAGGCAACCTTGGCTCTTTGATGACTCGTGGACTTCAACTCCCAGAATTCCTGAGCCAGTATGGCTGGCTCAGGAATTCTGGGAGTTGAAGTCCACGAGTCATCAAAGAGCCAAGGTTGCCTACCCCTGGTCTAGCTGGACAGGACCTAGAGGAGCATGCTTTTCCCTCTTTGATCTTTCACAGGGTTAAAAAGTTCCTCCCCGTTTTGAATTCCTAACTAATTTTGAGGAAAGGAACATGCCTGGGAAACTGGAAGAATTTGGCTTTTGTGAATCCTCGGATTCTTTAAGTACACATTGTTCCATTTCCATCTGTCCTGTTTGCCATCATTCGCTCCCTAGAGACTAAAATGGATGATCTGAAACTTAAGCTGGCCACGAACAAGGAGTGTATATCAGAGGTGGTGACCCTTTGAGAGCTGTATGCAATGAAATTTCATTTTGATGTATGCCGATTGGTGTACATTCAAAGTGACAATAAAGTTATTGTTGTTATTATTATTATTATTATTATTATTATTATTATTATTATCATCATCATCATCATCATCATCATCATCATCATCATCATCATCATCATCATCATCATCATTATCATTGACTGCAGACTTTTCTGCAATCACATCTGCAGGGAGAGTCGAAGGCAGCTTCGACTGTTACAGCTTTGCACTGTTACACCATAAGCTTCATCTCAAATGCATGACATGATAGCAGTGTTCCAATATCTCAGGGGCTACCACAAAGAAGAGGGAGTCAAGCTGTTCTCCAAAGCACCTGAAAGCAGGAGAAGAAGCAATGGATGGAAACTAATCAAGGAGAGAAGCAACCTAGAACTAAGGAGAAACTTCCTGACAGTTAGAACAATTAACCAGTGGAACAGCCTGCCTCCAGAAGCGGTGAATGCTCCAACACTGGACATTTTTAAGAAGAGACTGGACAGCCATTTGTCTGTAATGATATAGGGTTTCCTGCCTGAGCACTGGGTTGGACTAGATGACTTCCAAGCTCCCCTTCCAAAATGATGATGATGATGATGATGATGATGATGATGATGATGATGATGATGATGTTGCATTTATGTACCAAAGAGACAAGATGTAATGCTACTTTCATGATTTTGAAAAAAAAAGAAAGAAAAGGCTATATTTAGGGTTAGCTCGTAGTTCCACTCCTTATCCTATGAATGCCTCTGAAGAAGGCTTGTGAAGATGGATCTTCCAAAGAACAAACTTATGTCTAGATGACAATAAGGAATTTCAATTTCTTCAGAAGCAAAAGTGTTAGGCTTCTAAAAATGAAGACACTCTCAACTCCTTTGTAGCTTTTTTTTAAAAAAAAATCTATATAAATTGAAAAACACTGACTTTTGAATCGATGTCATATGAGTTAAATAACATTATTGTGCAGCTAAATGTACTATAGTGCAGATTTTTTTTGCAGAGAAAATAAAATCTTAAAATGTGTTAATTCTCCAAAAATAGATATCATACCAGTATAATTATATAAACTGCTATAAAAATTATTTTTACCTACACATTGGTTGAGTTCTCATTAAATCAGAATCATAAAATATAGTACTTATATTTTTGAAAAGTAACCTAAATCATTGTATATTCTTAATATAAATTAAAAGGTTTTATAAAAGTGCATTTACTATCAGTCATGTAGAAAAGGGCTATGAGTTGAATAAAAAAATGTAATTTCATTCATTACTGAGAGGGAAAGTGACAAAGATAATATGTTCACCTATTTAAGAAAATAGACAAAGTAATGTTGGCAATAAATTTACTTGAATTACCAAAACCACTTACTCCGAACAAGTGAGAACTATTATAAGAGATCATAATTAGGAGGGTGTTTTGTTTATTCATAACTTTTCCATTTTAAGGCATAGGGCCAGGATTTAAGCTTTGATTTTTATTTTCTTATTATTATTTTTTTGCAGCCAAATTAAGGTCTGATGAAAAAAATACAAGAAGTAAAAAACTGGATTACGGATGTTTATTTATTGAGATGTTGCTCAGAGAGGTCCCTTCAAAAATTCATTATCATAAACAGGGCTTTTTTTGTCATAGAACGCCCAGAACGGAGTTCCGGCACCTTTTTTGGATGGAACCTTGTAGGGTAGGCAAGGCAGGTTGTATGACATGTGTGAGTTCCAGCACCTTTTTTTTTTTTTTTTTTTTACAAAAAAAGCATTGATCATAAATATGAGTTTTTCTAGTCTCATATTCTCATTCTCTCATATACTTCTGCTGACTGCTGGCTGCCTGCAGTTTGGTGGTTCAGTTCTCACCGGCTCAGCCTTCCATCCTTCCAAAGTTGGTAAAATGGGGACCCAGATTGTTGAGCCAATATGCTGACTCTGTAAACTGCCTAGAGAGGGCTGTAAAGCAGTCTAAGTGCAATTGCTATTGCTAATGTAGCTTTGACTATTATTTTATCATTTTTTAATTTTATTTTATTATTTTATTTTTTATTATTTTTATTTAACAGATCACAGATAGGTGCCTCTGGGGAGCATACATCATTAAAAATGACAAAACCACATTTTTATAGCCTTTTGGAAGAGCTACAGGGTGGGTGGCATCCTACCCTGGAGGGAAGGGGGGAATTGATGTTCCATACAGAAAGAACCACCACCAAGAAGGCTCTTTTTCATGGTTGTTAATAATAATAATAATAATAATAATAATAATAATAACAACAACAACAATAACAATAACAATAACAATAACAATAACAATAATAATAATAATAATAATAATAATAATAATAATAATAATAATAATAAAAAAAAAAGTTGGAAGGGACCTTGGAGGTCATCAAGTCCAACCCCCTGCTCAGGCAAGTAACCCTATATCATTTCAGACAAATGGCTGTCCAGTCTCTTTTTAAAAACTTCCAGTTTCAACAGATCCTTAATCAATGGGACCCTAACATGCCCTACCTTCCAATCCTGGTGGCTGGGCAGATGTAGTAGGGGAGAAGTGGTCCTTCAAATAGTCTGCTACCCTAAAAATACTTTCTGATCATAATTTAAATTGAAGTTAATGAAATTTATAAGATCCATGGTGGTGCAGTGGTTAGAATGTGGTATTGCAGGCTAATTCTGCTGACTGCCAATTTCTGGCAATTCGGCAGTTCAAGACTCACCATTCATGGTTGACTCAGCCTTCCATTCTACCAAGATTGGTAAAATGAGGGCCCAGATTGTTGGGGGCAATATGGTGACTCTGTAAACGGCATAGAGGGGGCTGTAAAGCACTGTGAAGCAGTATATAAATCTAAGTGCTATTGCCATTGCTGTTGCTATATCCCAGTAGAAACTTCTTTGCCACCTTGTAAAATTTAAAAAGTAGGCCAGATTTATAAAATTGTTTGGAAAAATGCCTTACCTAACAACTACAGTGTGAAAATTCCATTAGAATAAAACAGACTTTTCAGGAGCTATATATCACACATTTTCTTTAATCATGTCTGGTTTCGCTTAAATAAATGAGGATAAACAATAATAACATTTAATAATTCCAGACTTTGTGTAGAATAGTAATTAGCTAAATAGTCCAGCCAGATTGTTTTCCATTATTATCAATGAAGTTGTTTAATTTTTTCTAATACATCCAATCCCACCCCCACCCCACGATAAAAATTATCTACTTTCACAGCCCCAGTTCTCCAGCAAAAATTTGAGAGATAATTTCTGCAGTTTCCACAATGGGCCAAGAAAAAAGAAAATCATGGACCAATAATTTATATCAAACTGAATATGGCAGTGGCTCAACTTCAGAATTTCTTTTTCTCAAAGGGTCATTACCAATGAGATTTAGTAGTCATAACCCTGCAAAATGTTATCCTATGGTAAGACATTGTGTCCTATTTGAGACAAAGCAAATTGGAAAAGGCAGGGTTGGAATTGATCCTTATAAACAGCTATGTCTTTTTTCTATATCTCGGCATCTTTTTTCATGATGGTTTTTGTCATTGGCAGAAAGAGACACCAGAATTGGAACTTTGATGTCACTATAAATAGGGAATTGTAACTGATATGTAACAATTCCAGAAATACTTTTCTAAAGTCTTTAATTTCTTTTATTTTTAGTTCTGTTTTTGAATTTTTAAAATAAGCCTGCTTAACAGAGATCTGTGTTCTGTAATCTTGCACTTAATCCAATTCTTTCATATTTCGCAGGAGCAGCGAGGGAGAATCAAAAAGTGGAAAATAAATTTCTAAAACAATGAATGAGTTGATCACTAAATACCCTTCTGTTTATAATACATTGCATGTGTGGGATTAGGGTAGTAACTACTATGAACTGCTGCTTTTCTAAAGTTTTGGAACTCAAGTGCTTCTGGAATCTCAGCTTTAGTCACAAACTTCAACATTTCACGAAAAGGCAACAGCTTGGGATAAGTGTTTCTCTTATTAGCACACTTATGTAGATCTTCTCTGAGAGCTCATCTATTTAAGCCCTTGTGATGTAGCAGTTACAGTGCAGTATTGCAGGCTAACTCTGCTTACAGCCTGGAGTTCAATCCTGATGGGCTCAAGGTTGACTCAGCCTTCCATCTTTCTGACGTTGGTAAAATGAGGAACCAGATTGCTGGGGGCCATATGCTGACATTTGTAAACCACTCAGAGTGCTGTAAAGTACTATGGAGTGGTATATAAATCTAAATGCTATCACTATTGCTATATGGTCACTATATAAATATATGGTCAAAATAAATTCAAATAGTGCCTCTCTCTCTGACTTGCTTGTCTGAAATTAGCTATAGAAGGAATAGATAACCTTCCTACTGTATATACATCCAATTTGCATCCAATTTAATTAGCTAATTTTAAACCATTGCAATAAATCTCATTATGAATTAAAATATTGCTTAAATAAATTTATATAAGCCATGCTTTACATTATAGATCTAGACTCTGTGATGGTAATTAGAGTAGCAGAGAAAATATATAAAATGTAAGTCAAGGAATTCTTATATATAAGTAGTTCCAGAGGCTGTTCATATTACCGTAGTTTGGTACGTGTGCGTTTGTACTTGCACAAGTGTCTTTAATCAATCATTCAGCAATCTGTCCTATTTCATATTTTCTCTGATTTCACATAAGCCCGTGTAGTCAACATGATTTCAACTTCAGGAATAATTTATTCTGCAATGTATCTTGATTTGCTAGGTATTTCCCTTTTGAAAGAGGCATAAAAAAATTGCTATGGCTCTGAAGTGTGCAGAAAATGTCATACAAGCAAAAAAACTGTTTACAAACTGAGCCTGGGAAATAGAGATTACATTTCTCAAATTGCATATAAAAAGACGTAGAAGGAACACAATTAAGCAAAAGATCATACATCTAAAGGAGCAATTTTTGCTTGATATTTTTATGTAAGTTATTGTTTTAAATGGATCCCATGTGTTCAGATAAGTCATTTAGCCGAAAAGATAACTAAACAAATGTACTGGTATAAGCCAAATTATTCAATAGCAGAATCCGTAGAAATTGTCACATCTTTTTAGGAAAGAAGCAGCACTTCTGATTTGCATTCCTTCCTTTCCACCCCCATCCTTTTCCTCCTAATTTTTAATATATAGAAAGTTAGGAAAGGAATGGAGAAGCTCTCTTTATAATACCTAACACAGTATAAATAGTTCTCATTCATCAATCACTTGTTCAATGGCTATTCAAAGTTACAATGGTGCTGAATGAGGAACCCTATGACCATTTCTCATAGTTGTTTATGACAATTAACCATGGCCAATTTGCCACAGCCAACTCACTCCGGCCAACTCGACAAGGCCAACTTTTCATGGCCTATTCACTGTGGGACAACTCACTACAGCCAACTCTCTGTAGGACAACTGGCTGCTGGACAAGAGTTACACTAATATCAAAGAAATAGTGGAATAGAATCATTAAAGAAAGGATGCAACAGAATAAAATATGAATGGCAAAAATTAAAATAATTTTAAATTATTTTACATAATTAAATAGAATTGATAAATTGTCCTGCAGAAAGTTGTCCCATGGTGAATTGGCCATGGCGAGTTGTTCTGCAGTAAGTTGGCTATGATGAGTTGGCCATGGCAAGTTGGCCATGGCGAGTTGGCCACAGTAAGTTAGCTGTGGCAAGTTGTCCCATTCCGAGTTTGTCACAGCCTCCCCCGTGGCCACATGATCACAATTCGGGCACTTGGCAAACAGTCCACAATTATAATGATTGCAGCATCTCATGATCACATGATTGCCATTTGCAACCTTTACTGTCACCTTTGATAAGCAAGCAGAAAGCTGGCAATAATATGACCACAGGACACTGCAACCATGCAGTATTCGCCTAATGACAGCAACTGAAATTGCCACAACAGCTGCTGTAAGTCAGGTCACATGATGTCACATTTTCCTACCACAAACATTAGCTACTGAGTTCCTGGTCCCAATTACCATTGTTAAGCAAGGACTATACCTGTGTATAATTTCATGCTAGCTGGTAACATAATGATTGCATGATGAAACTATCCTGTTTTGCTAGGGAATCATAAATCAAAGCATCTTGAAAACTATGAATTGAGCCAGGCAGAAATTAATTGTCACTGGAGGTTGGGAACTAACCACCCTCCACTAGTTATCTTGAATGAAGTCCCAATAACAATTGCTCTTCTCTAAAAGAAAAAAAAATCGGTCACAACATAGCCAGTACTCTTGAGGATTTTCCTTCTTTTCCCAGTGAAATATTGCAAATAGAATAATCTTTAGAGACATTTTATTTTTTCCTAGCATCCTCAGAAAAGTTACATGGTCATTTCAGGCAAAGCCCTGGCCTCTTCTACTAGGCCAGGGGTAGGCAACCTTGGCTCTTTTATGAGTTGTGGACTTCAACTCCCAGAATTCCTGACCCAGCCATGAGTTGAAGTCCAAAGGTCATAAAAGAGCCAAGGTTGCCTACCCCTGCACTAGGCCATACTTCTCTTCCCTAGCCCATACTTTTAAACAGATCAAGAGAGATCTAGAAACAACTCTAATACAGCCAAAGTCTACCCAAGAAAATGGATCAGATCTACAATGCACAAGCCCAAGGATGACTTCTGTGGATTGAGCTACAGATGAGGAAGGGCATATATACCATACAATAAAGAAATGGAAGTAGCATGTTGATTATTATTATGTCATCCTCCAAGTTGCTCAGTTGCACACATGACAGTAAATCTTCCATTTTATGAATCCAGAAATTCGGATGATAATCAGAGAAAAAGCAGGTGTCCAATATAAAGTTAATCTTCAGTTTTGGAATAGAGGAAATTAAGTAATCCATACATTTTATAGGGATTATCTAGATAGGTGGTAGGCATCTTTTAAAGTTTATCAAAAGAAAATCTTGAAGAAGGCCATAGCAACTCATTCTGGTAACAGGACAAGGAACATGATGTATTATTGTAAGTCAACAAGAGTCAAACTGAACTTAGAAATAATTTTAATAGAAAAATGAAATTAGTTTATTGGGGCATAATAAATGTATATGCCTTTATTTATTTCTTTATTCCGGCAAGCTGTGTCTTTTATATATTGCCTTAAGAATATATAGAACTTTGGGGCAACTATGGCTTAACAGTAAGGAATCTTAACAATTTGGAAAAATATAGAACATAGGTGTCAAACTCGCCACATCACGTGATATCTTGCAATGTCTCGTGATGTTTTTTGTATTGCCAGACCTGGGCTGGGCACGGTCTCTGTATGATTCAACCGGCCCATGGGCTGGCAGTTTGACACCTCTGATATAGAAAATATTGGGTTTTTCTTAATTGGAGGCTTTATCTTCAGCAAGAAAAGGCAATTTCAGTAATACTTTTCTTCTTTTATTCCTATGTGAGCGCTTTGGATCAAATTCAGCAGAACATGAGAAGTTACACTAACAATTAAGTTTGTTTGCTTATTTGTTTCAAAACAACAGTAATGAGGAACTATGTATCTGTAGTCATTTCCTATCAAGACAAAATAATCTGGTACAGTTCCTCTTTGAGTTTAATATTTATGAGAGTAAATAAAGAATTGAATCATACATTTCCAGATTTCACTCCATTTATAGCTAAGACTGTAGAAGAGCTGTTCCACTCTTTTACTTTCCTATGTGACCCAGGCCAGCACAAATGTTTTGCAATCTGCCATCATGAGCAATGCAAGTCCTACATAAATTGGTTTGATATGAATTGAAAGCACATGTTTCAGACACTGAAATAAACATATATGGGAAGTCAGAAATTATGTCAGTATGTTATCAAAGAGAACTCATTGTTTCAGTTATTCAGACTAACTTCCTGCTCTATCAATCTCTCTTGACTTTCACAATGAATAATTTCTTTTCATAGATGTTATTATAGAGTACAGTATAAAGTTTAAGTCAAAAGGACAGCAAGTGGTTTGTAGTTGGTTGCTTTATTCTACACATGGATGGATTCAGTCTGCATTTTTTTATTTATGTTCAAAAGTTATTTTTTTAAAAAATGTATGCAATTCTTAAAAGGTTAAAAAAGTACTGTCACTTGTTAAAATTCAGTCACTGCATCAATGAATCTTATGTGTTTGTTTATGTATGTATATATCACTTTCATATTTACTTAATATGCCTGCCAGGCACCATTCCACAATAAACCAAATGTGTTTAACTCATTTTCACAATATATTGTATACCACCAGATGAAAATTATACTTCCAGAGGTGACAATCCTTTTAACAAAATTAATTTTGCATATCAGCAATTAATTCTGAAATGTGATGAAACATGAACACTGCATTTTATAGACTAGAAAGTATTCTGGTAATTAACTTAATGGAATCCTGAGAAACTTTAATTTCAGACTCAGAGGAGAGACAGGATAATGTACATTTTGATGTTTTGGGGGCTAAAAGAAATGAAGTAGAGATTTCCAGTTCTGTTTGAATTACATTTTTTTCTACAGTATGTATCTTCTTGTATCTCTAGGAACAAAGGACTAAGTGTATAAATATTTCAGGTGAATAGAGCATTATCAATTTGGATTCTCCAGAGCTACTACTATAAACCAGGGTTCCCCAACTCCCGGGCCATAAGCTGTACAAAACTGGGCCACCCAAAGCAGCAGGTGAACGCATGTGCATGCATCCCCCCCTTGCTCAAGCAGCAGGTGAGTGCATGCAAGCATGCACCCATCCCTCTCGCACCGGTCTACAAAGCCAAAAAGTTTGCGGAGCTCTGCTATAAACCACTGAAAGTTACTTGAAGATAATGTGCAAACACATCATTTAAGGGTTTTATGATTTAATCTGGTTCTCATTAGCTTTTAAATGGGTAGAAAGAGGACATGCACAATATTTAAGAGCAAAAATCTTTTTAGACAGCAACATTAATTTTAAAAATTATATATCCATTGTTTACTCCGAAACAGAAAACCAGGTAGTATTATTTGTATCAGTAAGTGAGACTAAAGGTTTCTAACTTCAAAGATGCATAATGATGACATAGGGGGAAGTTCAGTGAAAATATCAGTACATGATACTGAAAATAATATTTTCATGGCAAAAGTATTTCACAAAGCTCGCTTCCAGAAGAATTAATTCATTGAATCTATAATTTTGGATCTCAGAACCGGACTAGTGGTTGACTGATTACTAGCATCTGACTTTTAAGAAGTTTATTGCTGCCTTACAATGAAATAATGCATGTACTGATAATCAAATTTAAATATTGAGTATTCTGAAACTCTAACTGAGAATTCCCAATGTTTGTTTTAAAAAGAAAGTATGATATAACTTGAACCATAATACAGTCTCATTGCTTAGCAACCAACAATAGCTTAATTCCAAAATGTTAATTTAGAAAGCCACAATTCATGATTAACCTAGGGCAACTGAAACAGAGAAAGTTAGGAAAACTGTTTTAGGTTTATTATGTTGATGTTCCCTGGTGTTCTCTTGAGTAGTTTAAGCAGCATATGTAGCATTCCTAAGGCCCCTTCAGATCGCATGCCAAAATGATGTGATGACATAATCAACTAGAGACCCTTACAAACATTAAGTTAAATGTTGATGGAAAACATATGTTCTGTGCAGATCTTCTACCATCTGGATTGCATACTTTTCTACATTCTGTCATGTAACAGTCATCTGCAAAAGCTATATATTCTAAAAAGTTGCACCTTGGATGGTAGAACCAAGCAGCATTTATGGATGTACATTCTGACTTATACTGCATAAAAATAAAAATGGGATAAAAGAATTGAATATTACTTAATTTACCATTTAACTTTTAAAAATTAACAAACTTTATTGAACCTAAAACCTATACTTTCGTGGATGTAGCTGAACATGCCTTTCTTTCTAGATGTAATCTGCCAGGAAGGGACATGTGACCACGCAAGGGAACAAAGATAAAGTCCACCAATTTCTGATCACCAACCTCCTGAGTCAGACAAAAACTCAGATCCAAAATGTGACCAGGCCTGTGTGTTGGGTCAGTTGAGACAGATCAATCATCTCAGATATCAACCTCTCCCTCAGACTGATGGTAATGCAAGTTTTGAATATGATGTGGTTCTGTGCTTCGTGATACTTTTTTTTTTAGAAAACCAGAGAACTCTGAGTCAATCTCTAAACCTCATCACTTGGAAAGCAAGTGCTTCCAAGAGATTTTGTTCTGCAGTGGCAAGTAACTCTCCATGCTCTTCCTATACATATATAACTAGTACAAAGCTGCAGTGCTCTCTATGTGCTGATAATCTTTATGTTACAATGGAAGGGACTGTTAGTGTAGTTTACTACAACCCAAGTTCTAGCACCATTTGTTTATTTGTTTCTTATAAAAGGACAGCTGCTGATCCACTTTTCAAAATTTACCTTGAACAATACTAAATTTCAAAACCTGGAGCCACTATTCATACTGCAGCCTGTACATATATCTAACCTTGCCTGTATCATCTACAAGCTCTCCAAGATCACAGTGCTGAACTTTAACATCTCATTCATTTCCTGTTGAATGAAATCAGCCCCCTAGCAAGTGTGTTAAGTCATGGTCCCAGTTTTGAAGCAAGATATATACATTTTAACTGTTTTGCCTTGGAGATTAATAACCAAGCTTGCTTGTTTCTGCTTCGTTTTCTTTCTTCAGCTACTTTGCTAATAATGAAAGTAACTAATCTCTTTCCCTTAATTAGTATTATGCAAAAATGCACTTTACAATACACAACACAGCCCTTCCCAAAACAACATATAGTACCAACAAGTTTAGGCTCTCTGCTAACTACTTCTCTTCCATATCCCTTGATGCCCTTAAAGATACCTCCCCCCCAAAAAAAGAGGATTGCAACCAAACTTAATGATGTTGATCAGACAAATTTGGTTCATTACTTGGCTGTTTTTGTCAAATTATTCTGAATTGTCTTTCAATTCTGCAAAGTAGCATATTAGTTAAAGCTTAAAACAATTATATGAACAAGTAGTATAATAGAAAAGAGAAAAAGTTTGATATTTGAAAAAAGAGAGCAAAATTATATCTGAAATCTAAAAACCGAAACCAAACTAAACACTGAAAGAGTCAATCTAACTCTTCTGTGAAGGGAGGCGGGGCCATTTTCTGCTTTCACCAATGTAACCTGTCTTGACAGTAGGATTTATAATACAGCTAGAGGGATGTATCTTAAATAGTGAATAAGGTCATATGAGATGAAGCAATGGCTGAAACATCCTAGCTGCAGTCCACAATTAATGATTATGCACAAGAAGCAGAATGGAAGCCAGTGCAGAATACTGTATTTAGACCGATGAATGTGTTCAGCCAAGACAGATCAATAAATAATACAGCTGTTACATTTGGCAGTAATTTTAGTTCTAGAACTTCACTACAGAGCTCACTGTAGCAGTTGAGATGTAGAAAACGCTGGATCATAGTAACCACATCCATCTTCTCAAAGAATTGCACATCTTAGCTAGTCAGACACAGTCCTACTCTGCCCTCCAACAATAAAGTTCAGGTCATGAGGAGATGCTATTTTTTCTATCACAAACTCTGCACAATACACTAAACCATAATAGAACACAATTGCTGTGTTTACCCATCATGCTGTGCACAAACCAACCATATTATAGAGTTCAGAGAAAATGCTAAGGCAGTGGCTGAATGCTGAAGTCATGCTTAACCACAAACCACCCCTACCCATGTGATACAGCATGTTGTATCAACCCAGTCTTTATGTTCATTTCTCCAATCCCAAATGCAAGTGGTTTGAAACAAAAAGAACCAATGACGCAAGACTTCAGATGCCACACAGCAATATCTAAAGAGAATAGAAGGAAACACCAATCTGCTGGATTTACTTAAAAACAACATGTAGGGATTCCCAGAATTTTCATCTGAAACAGGTGTCTGAATGAATGGCATCACTTGACAAATAGTAGCATTTCTTTCTGAAAGCATTATGAAAAGAGGAAATGGAAGCATGGGCTACCATGAGTCATAAGGGAGCTTCTGTAGCATGTGAATAAATAAACAAAGGGTTGATATAATGAAATCATCTCCAAACTCCTAGGAAATGACAAATTGGAAGGAGAAAAGGAAAGAAGGCGCTCCTTTCTTGTTGTCTGAAGGACAAACAGGAACCAGCTAAAGATGTATTAATAACCAACGGTTATGCCTCAATACACTGTGCTTTGCACTTATGGTTAATCCCAGCTGCACACACATGCTACCTAAAAATAGGGGTTATTTTGCAGAAAAGGAAAAGGGCATTTTCCTTCCTTTAGTCAGGTCATTATTTTGAAGGGGAAACCATAGTTACAGATAATTAGAATATGTGATTAGCTTCCAAGGCTAAGGGTTAGCTGCCATACTGGATATTTAAGTGTATGAATGCCATTCAAGGCAAGGTGTCAATCCATCTGGGTAAATTCAACCTATATTAGCCAGCAGAGCAATTTCCACTAGAATATTTTCATTAAAGCAGACACATGGTCCAGGCAGCTCTTACTATTTGCATCAATTATCAGCATATTATACCCTGCACTTTAAAATAGGGATAATCAAATCTTCTCACCCTCTGACACAATGAGTTACTCTTTGTCTCAATCTAAAAGAATAAAGCAGGAAAAGGTATATCCCCATCATCAAATGAAGTATCAAGCCAAGAGTATCCCCATTACCTCCAACCCTATTATCTAGAATTCCTGGTTAGGCCCCAAAATTCCTTATCCCTTTGTAATCCATTTTCTTATGGCCTACAGGTTAGCTGATTTTGAAGCCTCATGGTTCTTAACTGCAAATTATCAAAAAGAGAAATATCTCACTTGAAGTGTTTTGTAGTTGCTAAGGCATTGAACTGGTACCCAGAAGATTTAAGTTCAAGCCTACCCTTAGCCATCGTAGTTACTGGGTGAGTTTGAGTTAGTTACTTTCTTGCAGTTCCAACTACCTCACAGGTTTGTTAATGTGAAGAAATATTGGAGAAGAAAGCATTGAGTACACGACTTCGAACTCTTGAATGAAAGCTAGTATATAAATCAAATATTTCCCCAGCCAAAATTTAAAATGCAAACAAAATAAAACATAATTACCAATACCTATAAACGAATGATTGCTGCAGCATTACAAAACAAAAAAGTTTCTGTACCCCATGATTTCATTGTAAATTCCAGATCAGGGGTTCCTGGGACTAAGGAAAGATCTAAGGGCCATCAGAACGAAGAAGAGAGTGTAGAGGATATGACTGCTACATGGAATAATGGTGAGTTGCAGTATGCTGGTTCCCCACATTAGAATGTTCTAAATTCTACTGCAGGAGCTTACATCATGAAATGAGGGGCAAACTTTCAGGCTATCTTTAGATACAGCTTCAATTAAAGAGAGTATCCTAAATTATCTGTCCTCAATAATGATCATGTTGCCATCAGCACTGACGTCTTATATATTCCTGCTGTCCAAATCCAAGACTGAACTTCAGTGGTATTTTTAAAATGAGGTGACAGTAAGAAAGAAGTGGCTGTAAATGTATAAGCCGGGGCTAAAGGGCAAGATAACTTCTGATCAAGTATTTTTTCCAGTTGGACTGAACTAATCATTAAAATAAATATCTTGATATTAGTAATGTGACATTCTTTCAGCTCACCTCAAAATCATTTTGGTAATTGTATCATTTCTCCAGTCATAGGTTAAAAAAAATAGTTCTCTTTTTCTTATGGTCCATGGATATTGATGATGGCCCATGAATGTATATTATTCTTGACCAGAATTGTAATTTGCAGTTCTAGCTTCTGGTTTTCCAAATGGAGTAATAACCATACAAAAAGTATTTGTATAAAACAATCACAATTGTAGGGGGTGTAACACAGAAACACATAAAATTGTGATCACTAATGATTCCCATCAGATCTTCCAATCTGGTTTCATTCATATAAAGAATAGAAAGAATAGAATAGGATAGGATAGGATAGGATAGGATAGGATAGGATAGGATAGGATAGGGCAGGGCAGGGCAGGGCAGGACAGGACAGGACAGGACAGGACAGGACAGGACAGGACAGAACAGAACAGAACAGAACAGAACAGAATAGAATAGAATAACAGAGTTGGAAGGGACCTTGGAGATCTTCTAGTCCAATCCCCTGTTTAGGCAGGAAACCCAATACTAATTAAGACAAATGGTTTTCCAGTCTCTTCTTAAAAGCTTCCATTGTTGGAGCATTCACAACTTCTGGAAGCAAGCTGTTCCACTGATTAATTGTTTTGATTGTCAAGAAATTTCTTCTTAGTTCCAGGTTGTTTCTCTCCTTGATTAGTTTCCATTCATTGCTTCTTGTCCTGCCTTCAGGTGCTTTGGAGAATAGCTTGAGCTCTTCTTGGTGGTACCCCCTGAGATATTGGAACACTGCTATCTTATCACCCCTAGTCCTTCTCTTCATTAAACTAGACATATCCAATTCCAGCAACTGTTCTTTATATGTTTTAGCCTCCAGTCCCCTGATCATCTTTGTTGCTCTTCTCTGCACTCTTTCTAGAGTCTCGATATGTTTTTTATATCGTGGTGACCAAAACTGGATGCAGTATTCCAAATGTAACCTTACCAAGGCATTATAAAATGATATTAACACTTCGTGTGAGTTGTTTAATTATAAAGAACATCAACTTTTGTACCAACAAGTAACTGGACTTGGTTAATTGATCTGCCCAACGATGGTTTTACAGGCTTAAATCTTCATTTTGCTTTCAGATCTGTCTGTTCATAATACATACTTTGCAAGGTGAACATAATTATATATTTATTAGGTTAGTATCCTACTTTTATTTTCTATAACTCAAGGCAATGTACATAAGAATTGCTTGACAGTGAGATGGGCCACATATGAATTTGATTAATAAATAAATAATGTTTCTTCTTCCTATTTTTTCCACAACAACCATATTTGAGGTGGGTTGACATCAAAATGACTGACCCAAAGTCACTCAACCAATGGGATGCAATGTAGTCTATCCTCCTCAAGGTGCATCCTGGACAATGTGATTTTGTCATGTCTAAATAGTCTACACATTCCAAACTGTTGGACCTTACAAGAAACTCCCAGCAAGAAGAAGCAGCATGAATACATGCCATATGAAAAAATAAATAAACTCAGCCAACGTCTGGGCCTAAAGGAGGACTAGAAAGTATGGTCTCCCGTTTTCTAGTCCAGCACTTTAAACAAGTGTATCTAACTGGCTCTCAGTCATAAAATGAAAGTTTCTAAATGCAATCGAGTTTGGAACTTACTAATTCTTGTTCATTTGTGGGTGTTATTCTTTTTGCTTGCCAACATACATTTACTTTGAGAACATCTGTAGCTGATCCCCAAACTGCACTCTTGAGATGCTGAAATTCTAGAGAATTTGTAAATGAGTTTTCCACTGACTTACAAATTCTCCAGAATTTCCGTGGACTTCTTACACATTCCAATAATTCTTGCATCACTTTGCCTCCCAATTTGGATCAGCTCCAGCTTTTCCATCTCCATGCAAATCTACAGCCTCTGCACTGCCTCTCAATGCACTATTATTTCAAAGCAAAGAATGGACAGTACCTTATCATAACAATGTTTCTCTTCCAGAACTGCCACCTGGATCCCACCCTGGTTTGGCAATCATCAGGCAGATGAAAATACCATCAAATTAAGACGATGAAGCCACTGCATGGATATTAATTTTGCCCTCCCCAATTGGCCAGTTAGGGAGAGCACAGGGATTGATTATGGGTAATGACAACAATCACAGCTATTGTTCACCTTTAAGAAAGGCACTTTGGAGAGTTTGTATACGAATCAGAGCAGTGTAGGTATCTAGCCTCCAGTTAGGGCTAGTTCTGATCCTCAAATATTGTATGATTTTATTTATTTACTAGCAATAATATGTATCATTTAGGATGTGTATGTTTTTAATGAAAACCCCTACAATGCAGCTTAAACATGGTTATTTATAACACAGTCCCCAAATTTGTACTGTCCAAATTTGGAAAACTATTTCTATTTGCATTTCATTGCATCACATTAGAAAAGTGAAAAATAAATGCGGACACTGAGACACTGTTTGCTTTTAACCTTTTGTCTTCATTCCTCATTTATTTTCCTACATATATCTTGTATGCACTGTGTTTCATTGTGCTATTTGTTTCAATTATTTAAATCTAAATAATTGATTTCCCCCCCCTTTTTTTTTTTTTGCTTTATCAGAGTCAGAGGACATTTTTTTAAAAAAAGGCGGAATAAGAGACAAAGAAACAGAAAGGAGTCTGTTTATAAGGAGAAGAGAAATTGAAATAAAAAGGGTATAGGGAACTAGAAATAGGTAATGATCTTATGGACAAACTGCATTCCTTGGAACATGACAGATCCTTCTCAGAATTGGCTTTCTTTTTAGATGAGGAAGTCCATTTAAAAAACAGAAAAGCGTTAAACTAAATTTGCAACATCTGTGTTCAGAACTGGATTAAAATACTTTTTTTTTGTAAGTCTGCAGGTGTGATAAAATAATGCATGTTTCAATTTAATCATGAGAATCAATTCTATTTTTTCTTTCTTTTTTTTCTGGGTAGATTCATTGAGAAAAATCTATACTGCTAATGTAAAATAACAATGAAAATGATTAAAAACACCACCTTGGCTAAGTTATCATGTCAATATTGGATTTAGGAAAGGAAGAGGAAGAGACCTCCATAAGTGTTTATTCTGAAAGATTTGTTCAGAACATGACCTCTGTGACCTGAGAAAACCTCCAGCCGCAATCTGCAAAAGTAGATTAAGGTTCTCATAGAAAGTACTTGGAGAGCCCTCTACAGGTCGTTTCAGTTTGTTAACTCCATCAAGACATCCCTTTTGACAGACTGTTCTTGCTCAGTAATCTTAGACAGCTCATCTTTAACTGTCTTGAAGTCAGGTGAAATAAATAGTCTATCGTTTATCAGAGGTGAAATAGCAGAAATATTCACAGGCAATCTCCCATTTATGGGTGTGTTTTTTAATTTATTTTGTTCTGCAGCACCATCTAATTTAGAGGGAAAACGTACCATGTCTCTGGGTCCCTTCTTCTATGATGGTTTTTCTTAAGATTTCCAATAAAGAGCAGGTGGCAGCTGTGGACAGATTAATCTTGTGTACCAGTTACATCCTTTTGTCGACCAGGGAGCCATTCAAATGGTCACTTGTGTCCTGGTTGCCTCACAACAAGAGTATTGTAATGCATTCTACATGGGACCATCCTTGAAGACCATCTGAAAAGCAAAATTGGTTCAAAATGCAGCAGTTTTTCATTACGCCCATGTGTCAGTGCTGCTACATATGCAGCATTAGTTGCCAGTTGGCTTCTGGATGCCATTCAAAATGCTGGTCATTACCTATAAATTCCTGCATGGCATAGGACCTGAATGTCTCTGGGATTTCTCTGAGAATGCCCCCCCCCCCCCGGAACAGCGTGGCACTCTCCTGGGATTGCTCAAAAGTCTTAAAACATGTCTCAGACTGAAGTTAATGTGTTTGTTGGTCCCAAGTTATGGTTTCTTGTTATCATTATGGTTGTTTTAATTCAGGCTGTGCTGTTTTGTGTTTTCACTATTTGTACTGGTTTTGGATTTTATAAGCTACGCAGAGTCTGCTGGAGTGGGGTGGGGCCATAACAAATTTAAATAATAAAGGATTTTGATCAATTGATCACTGTCACATATATCTTCACAGGATTAAAATTTGAAAATGTTTGCTCTGTCATTTGATGGAATTGTTAGATTTAACAACCTTTAGAGATTCAGTGTGCATCAGCTCTTTCTCTCCCCCCCCATCTTATAATAAATGATACAACTGTGAGGGAGGAGGGGGGATAGCTCTATGTGACTGATAGGTGTGTGCATGTGTGCGCACACAGCTCTTTTTGTGCAAGTGCAAGCTCCTGCTGCTTGCATGAGTTGAGCTGCACGTGTGAGCGCAAGTGCCAGCCACTTGCATGAATGGAACTGTGCACCCATCTGCATTTGGTATGTTAGCTTTATTTTTTTATAGCATTGTGTGCAGGTTCACCTATTTTACCCACTGTTCTGTGCATGTTTTCTGGTTGGCATGTATTTTATAGACATTAGTTGAAAATGTTCACATGCTCATTTGGAAGTGTGCAACTGGGACAGTAGTAAAAAGCCCATTTTTTAGGCTAGAACCATTTGAAGAGATTATGAATTTTCTTTCATTTTCTTCTGATTCTTTTCTGATCCCTTCCTCCATGTTTTAAACAAGGATGGGCAATTTTTGGTCCTAAGACCATATATAACTAATGGCCTATTTCAAAAGCATTCAGAAAATAGTAAGTTCAGAATTTTGGCAAAAGATATCTGCAGACCTCGCCTGCCAAAGTCTAGTTGTCCATTAGAAAGTAGCAAAGGGCTAAACTTCCGTGTTTCTTTGTTTCCATCTAGTGATTGCATAGGTTTTTGCAGGCCAGCTCCAGTAGCTTTGTCAGCACAAAGGCAACAATGAAGAAACAATGACGCTACGAACAGAAGGAGCAGAGTTGCAAGCTGATGGTGAGAGTAAGAACAATCTAACATTCTCTGCAATATTCAAGTTTCCTTGTAGTATAGGTAGCAATTACAACTACACTTTTTTCCTTAATTATTCTAAAGTAAATTTGAATTAAATTGGAATTAAAAGTATTATATATGGGGAAACAGGAGAATTAGCATTTGACTCATATTGGAGACCCAATCTACATGAAGCCTCTTATATATGACATTTACTGTTGTTTCAATTTTTTTTCACAATGCATGAATTGGAAGTGAGTGTAAAAGGACAATGGAATAAAAGGCCACCATTACATCCCAGTTCAATTTAGTTCTACTATATTTACCTTACAGCACCTGTGCTAAAAATGTGGGCTTTCAAAACCTCAAATGACCCAGCACATCCCTTTAGGACAGAGGCCTTCCATGGGAGCCACAGGTGGTGTTTTTCATTTTAAAGGATTTGAAGAGGAATTCATGTAATGAAAAAAAAAACTTTGCTGATGCTTAAGGCACTTGTTTTGCATTATAGAGCTCCAAAAGTTTCAAAAAATTACTGTAAACCCCTCTCATCTTCAAATAGACAAAAGTGATGCATCGCTGCTCTGGAAGACAAAGTAAGCTATTGAGTTTGGACAAGAGGTGCCAATAATTGCTGCTACTGTTTATTGATTGATTTATTAAGAGAAACCCACAGCAATAGCCCTAATGGATACGTTCTTATTGACATTGTTGGAACCCTTCAGCTCAGTTAGACTTGATAGCCACTTGCAGCTCCACGGTTATCCAACACCGGTTCCAGGCCCTGAATCACAAAAAAAATTGAATGCTTTAAAGTTTTATTGATTAGCTGATACAGTTAAACATGTGGGGGAATTAAGTAAATGATTTAAGCTATCCTCTTTACTTGATAGTCCATCTCAGCTTTCAAAAGTTTAATAATATGAGATCGTGTTTTGTAATATAGTATGATTTTTATAAGCCATTCAATTTGGTTTAATGGGTAAGTTCCTGGACTCCAGGAGAATAGGAGAACTGGAAGTCTAATCCTGTCTTAGGTATGAAGTCAGCTGAATGGCCTTGGGCCAGTCACATTCTCTCAGCTGCAAGAAGGTGGCAATGGCAAAACACTTCTGCAAATTTGCTTATAAAACCACATGAACTTGTCTGTGTGTAGTTGCCAGAAGTCAAGAATGACCTGAAAGCACAGTGATATATGATATATTGTATATACGATTATATATGATACAATTGATGGAATGTCAACCCTTGGGAGTCTGCACATGTGCAAGAAAGGCAAAAGAACTGGCGAATGGTGGAGCACCCAGTGGATGCTCTAGCGACGGATACACGACGATGGTGAATGGTGGGAGAGAGGAAGGACGATGGGAGTGAGCGGCTAGAGGGAGACCCCCAACGTGCCCGTGTGCACCCCTAAAAAGGGACTGCGCTCCCGAGTGGAGGAGGGCACACAGGAGCACGCTCATCAGAGATCTCTTGGATGAACGCCCAAACCTGCTTGACAGACCGATTCCTGGACGCTCACACATGCGCAGAAGCGGCAAGACAGAGGAACAAGGGAATTACGCCAAATGTGCATTCCGCCACCAGCCCCACTGGGGAGGAACAGACTTAGCTTGGGATGGAGGCGAGGTGGGAGAGTGAGTGAAATTGCCCAGCACAATTTGACAGCTGGACGCACATGAGGAAAGGGATTGGGGGGAGAAAAGGGGAAAAGAGAACAGCAACCTTGGAAACTATTAGCGTAGCAGCAAATGTATGCCCTTTAAAAATGAAACAACTAGAGATGATGAATAGACCAATGACCAGGTCAAAAAGCCGAATGCAGAGTCGACCAGTGATATAAGAAAACTCCCAGTAACCTTGCTCTTATGCTCTGACGATGTCGGCAGTGTTGGCTGACGAAAGCTTAGCACTTGTATTAAACAGTTGTTGGTTTAATGTTATCCTGGTGTTCGAACTTATTTACTTTTATCACATGGCTTTACCCAGAATTCGTATTTTTAGTATAATTAGAGATACAATGTGTATGTATATGAGACAAAACATTTGCAGGTGATCCTATATATACACATTGATGAGCAAGAAGGGTGATCCTTGCTATTACAGGAGGTGGGGAGGAATGGACTATAAAAGTGGGCATGGGGGCCTGGCTACCTTAAAATCTTAGAGCGTTTCTTATTTGAGTGGTTAGTTGGAAATCATACTGGTCCCTCCCTAAAGATAAATTGTAATCTGATTAATGTTATTGCAAGTAAAAGGTGCATAAAGTTTCGTCCAATGCATAAAGAAAGAAAAAATTCCTTAAAATGTGTAGTCACTGAAATCAACATTTCAAACATGCTGCATTATTCTTTATTCTATGCATATGTCAACATATTTTAGAGGAATGTCTATAGCTGTTGCTGTACAACACGAATGTATTGTTTTTAATTTATAACAGAATAACAGAGTTGGAAGGTACCTTGGAGGTCTTCTAGTCCAACTCCCTTCTCAAGCAGGAGACCCTATAACATTCCACACAAGTGGCTGTCCAGTTTCTTCTTAAAGGCCTCCCAGTGATGGACCACCCACAACTTCTGAAGGGAAGCCATTCCATTGATTAATTGTTCTCTCTGTTAGGAAATTTCTTCTTAGTTCTAGGTTGCTTTTTTTCCTTGATAATTTATTATTTATTTATTATATTTATTTATGTGATTCATAAGACTGTCCATCTCATGAGAATGACTTTGTTTTATTGTTAATGTAGTGTGTGTGTGTTTGCATATACAGAAACACAACATGTTGCATTAAAAAGATAGTATTAAAGACATTTATAATGGTGATATTAGAGGAAGGTAGAGAGGAAGGAAAAGCATAAAATGGTATAACTAGAAGATGAAGCAGTCTAAAACCTAACCAACCTGGCTATCTTTTTGCACAGTTGTTCCCCTTAGTTCCCTTCCAGCTTTTGTTTTGTGGGGCCTCCATCTCAGGGACAGGCTGAATGTACACAAAGGTCAAGGATGCAATTTCATAACCTTTTCTCTGAAGTCCTATTCCAGTTATTTTAGACCCCCTAATTGCCACTTCAAAGATAAACCACTGGATGCAACCCAGGGCCTTCTACTATGTTCATGAATAGGGATAACACAAAAGGCTGTGCTTCCTTTCAGCAGAGAAACAAAAACAATATTCAAGGGGACACCTGTCTTCTGTTTGTCAGATATGGAGGGAATTCAGTAAAACATGATTAGCCAAACAACAGAGGTGATGGATGAACTGTAGAAAGGGCATTCTGAGTGCTGCATACAATACCAGTCAAAAGTTAAAGGTAATGGTGCATAAGTGTATTAAGACCAAAAACATTCTACGGGGAACAGAAACAAGATGAAGAGAAAGCCTTCTTTCTGCCCATCCATCATCCATTTATTTGGAAATAATCCCTTAAACGTACAGTAGATATTTGAGCAAAGGGAAATAAAAGATTCAAACTCAAATCAAAGTACACTGAGTGAATTCTCAAGGTAGGACTTTTCAAAGTTCTTTCATTCTAGAACAGTGATGGCGAACCTTTTAGAGATTGAGTGCCCAAACTGCAACCCAAAACCTACTTATGCACCGTCAAGTGCCGGGTGAGTGTGGCCCATTGGCTGAGTGTGGCCAATTAGGTGGGCATGGCCAATTGGGTGGGCATGGCTGCCATGGTAACGGCAGACTGGGTGGGGCTAAAAAGTTCAATTCCAACTTTGCAGGAACTTTTTTTTCCCGCAAGAAGTTGAAATTGACTGATTTTTTTTTTTTTTTTTGCACATGGCGGTGGAGGCCTAAAGTGAAAAGGTTTTATAAAACCCAGCTGAAGGCCTAGGACTGGGCAACGACGTGTGTGCCCACAGAGAGGGCTCTGAGTGCCGCCTCTGGCACCCGTGCCATAGGTTCGCCACCACTGTTCTAGAATCTCAATAGAGAGATGGTGTTCCATCATGTTAAAATGTCTTCCATCTTTATTACTTCAGGCTGTTGAGAGAAATTGGAAGATGCAAAGAAACTATATTTTGCAGTATAGATTTCCAGTCTCTGATGCATCTAACCAACTTTTGGTGGAAAGTAGCAGCAGTAACAATAATCATAGTCATTGTTCATTTTTATTCAGTTCTTTGAATAAAGTATTTTACAGTTCCAGACAAGAATTCTAGTATTGTTGTGCGTTTAATCCTGAAGTATGGTACAAACTAAGGATCCCCTGGAAAAAAATATATAAACTTGTCATTTACCCATTTGGTAGATGTAATTTTGCAAAGATAATATTTTGTCTTAATTCACACATAGCCATATTCATCAAGTTTCATCTCATATTCATCTCACATACAACAGCAATATAATCAGTGATGGGATTCAGCCAGTTCGCAGAACCAGTAGCTATTTTTTTGTTGCCCAGACCCAGAATGGACTTCAAGAAGCGGCATCCACACAGAGAACCGGTTGTTCACATATTTGAATCCCACCACTGAATATAATCCTTAGATATGAACAGGGTAGGTTTGCTCTGAGTATCCAGGGTAGGTTTGCTCTGAGTATCCACGGGCCAGATGAGTATCCACATCTGGCCCGTGGGCCGGCAGTTTGACACTCCTGGTCTAAATCCAAATCCAGCAGTTGAATAGAGTAGAGTGGAACTATTACCTCCTTTGATCTAAACTGTGTGCTTTTGTGAATACATCACCAAATAATCTCCTTTTCATGTGTACAGTGCCAAGCCAGTTCTCCCTCATCCTATACTCGTGTCTTTCATGTTTCCTACCCTGATAGTCAGCAAGTCTTCAAATAGTAAATTGATGTTCTGGTTTCTTGGTTTCACTACTTATAGGATTCTTTGAAAATGAACTTGATACTCCCTCGTGACAGCTCTCTCTGTCTCTGTGTGTGTGTGTGTGTGTGTGTGTCTGTGTCTGTGTCTGTGTGTCTCTCTCTGTGTGTTTCTCTCTCTCTCTCTCTCTCTCTCTCTCTCTCTCTCTCTCACACACACACACACACACACACACACACACACACACACAAATATACATAAAAGGTACACCCAGATGATATAGCACATTTGAAGAGAGCATCTACTAAGACATAAAGCTTCTCTAACTGGTCTTCTGATTTGCTGAATCACCATCCTGATCAATGTTAGTTCCTCACTCCACCCCATTTCCTGGCTTGGAAGAACTCCAAAAAAGATTTCAATAACTGGCAGTGTATTGTAAACATTGTCTGCTTTTTAAAGAGAAAATGTAGGGACATCAGCTATCACAACAAATGGCACGTACCTTGCCCTGCGGCACAAATGATGCTAAGTAGCCAATGTGCGTAGTTCAGAGATTGACATTTCTAGAATGTACCCATTTAACTTGAAGGGATAGAAAAGAATCTCTTGCTTTATCTTCTTGATAATTACAAGGTTATATATTATAATTTAGCTTGGTATTTAAGATTCTTCTAGGGCTGCTTTTCAAGTCAAACTATCATAAAACAGGAGCTATTATATAAATCCACAAATACATCCATTAATGGTTCTGTTTTTAAAGCATTAAATTAGTAGAACTGTTGCAAAGAGAGATACTAATTGCTAGAATCCAATTAAATTAACGGATACTGAAATAGTGTAATTTACATGCTAAACTATCATAATCAATTATTATTTACAGCTAATAATGTGCAAATAAAAATGTATGCTCATTATGTTCACTTCTATATTTACAGCCCTAAAGATAAGAGTTACAATTTAAAATGAAGTTGAACAAATCACAGATAATGACACAGTTTTAAAACAACCTTGATAATAAAGGGCAGAGGGGAAAATGAGGAGGAGGAGGAGGGAGGGAGGGCTTGCATTATAACCAATTAGAGGAGCGTTTTATGTTTTTTTGAGATCCTCTACAATTGGAGAGACCTGATAATCCCAATCCCTACACAGAACTGGGAGAACCATTAAGATCACAATTGACTGACATCTGTGGAGATTCTCAGTCATCCAAGTCATAGTCATTTCAAAGGTGCTTTTTCAGAAGGCAACTGACTGTTTTTTCCTTGACGAAGAAGAAGAAAATATTTCACTTCTCATCCAAGAAGCTTCATCAGTTCTGGCAGGATGATGGGGACCATGGAAGGATTAATTCTCACAGGATGGGGGGGGGGGAGGATTGGAAGAAATATGATTTCTTTACAGTCATCAGGTCTTAGTACTCATCCTGAGAGCTCTTGAGGCCACTTGGGACCGCCACCATGCTGCCAGAACCAATGAAGCTTCTTGGATGAGAAGCAAAATGTCTTCTTCTTCCTCAAGAAGAAAAAGCAGCCCAGTTGCCTTTGCAAAAGCACCTTTGAGACAATTATGGATAGTCATCTTACATTCTCTGGATAGTAGACTGACTCTCTAGTGAACTTGCTTTTTTCCTCTGGCTATGAAATACCTGTTCTTATGCTTGCTGGTATTTATTGGAAATGAAACTCTTTATTAGAATGACAGAGTTGGAAGGGACATTGAAGGTCTTCTAGTCCAACCCCCTGCTCAGGCAGGAAACCCTATGTGATGTGTGGTGTGTCTGTGTGTGTGTGTTTCAGACAAATGGCTGTCCAATCTCTTCTTTGTTGTTGTTAGTTGCAAAGTCGTGTCCAACCCATCGCGACCCCATGGACAACATTCCTCCAGGCCTTCCTGTCCTCTACCATCTTCTGGAGTCCATTTAAGCTCACACCTCCTGCTTCAGTGACTCCATCCAGCCACTTCATTCTCTGTCGTCCCCTTCTTCTATTGCCCTCAATCTTTCCCAGCATTAGGCTCTTCTCCAGTGAGTCCTTCCTTCTCATTAGGTGGCCAAAGTACTTGAGTTTCAACTTCAGGATCTGGCCTTCTAAAGGGCAGTCAGGGTTGATCTTTTCTAAGACTGAATGGTTTGAATGCCTTGCAGTCCAAGGGACTCACAGGAGTCTTCTCCAGCACCATAGTTCAAAGGCCTCCATTCTTAAAGCCCCCAAAGGCTTATCTGTGTCATCAGGGTCACATGTGTCGTGCAAATGGGTGTGGAACTTTCTTGGAACTGTTGAAAGGACTGTGTTTTAGACTGGAGATAGATGATGTTGGATCCCTCCCCCTCTGTTGAGAGAGGGCTGTTGCAAGGAGTATAAATTCTGCCATTCCCCAGCATCCAGGCAGAGCTGAAGAAGCTTCTTGAATGAGAAGCGAAATGTCTTCAAGAAAAACAAGAAAGTCCAGTTACCTCATGAAAAAAGCACCTTTGGGACAATCATGACCTGGATGCCTGAGAATCTCCATAGACATTTAGAAGTCAAACTGGGCACTTATGGCATGCCTGGCCCAAACATACCAAATCTGATTGGTAGTGTGTTTACCATTAGCATGGAATTCTGTATGTCTACAAATATGACAAAAGCTGGTTACCTAGGTCACCTCTTTTCTAACTAATTGAAGGGTTTTTTTGCAAAATCCTCAGTTGATCAAAACCATGATATGCAGTGGAAATCAATAATTATAGCCCTGCCTAGTTATGACTATGGCATATTGAAAATTGCAGCTTGGAAAGTACTGTAGAAAATTGCCTGCGAAAATAAGAATCAAGATGTTGATTATAGATACATCTTTTCCTCCATTGAATGAGGACAATGGAGGAATCAATGAAGAATTTGTAAAATAAATATGTAACATTTTAAATGAATGCAACACATGAGAAATTACTTTGTTAGTTGACATGGATAAGTATAACATAAAAGAATACAAAGCAAAAAAAGAACTGGGACATTTAAAAGGTCCAAGAACGAATGACAATGGTAAATGATGAGAATGGTTTTTAAAAATCTCTTTCAAATACATGTTTTAACTATAAACCTATTCATATCTATACACCATAAACAATTTAATATAAATTTAAAACCATGACTTATTCATCAACTCTACTAGATGGACCAGAACAGGAAATCAACTACACAGGAAACTAATACTACTCTTATTGAGTTGGCTATAATAATAGAATCTTGCAAGTCTGATTGTGTTGTGCCTCCTTTTTCTTACAGTTCAGTGAATTAGGAAGGTATCTATCTAAATTATTTCTGAATATTGTCTGGCAGTTCTGAACTTAAACATTTTCAAGAAAGTCCATGCCTTGTCCAGTGTCCCATGCTCTCTTAAATATTAAGCCAAGGCAACCTTCTGTTCTTTCATGTCATTTGAGCCAGCTCTCTTAAAATTTCCTGACTCTTTACCCTAGTGTTTCTTAATCATAGCAATTTTAAGATATGTGGACTTCAACTGCCAGAATTCGCCAGGCTGCCTAGAGAATTCTGAAGAATTTTGGGAATTAAAGTTCACATATCGTAAAGTTGTCAAGGCTGAAAAACACTACTTTAGTGAATGATCAGATATCATGGGGATTTGAAATATGTGGAGAACAGTAAGTTGCCTACCCATGTTAAAGAAAGTGCTCTGAAATTCCTATCACTGATTTATATTTAAAGGGATCACTTAAAGTTTGCTCACTCATTCTTTACTCATCCATCTTATCTCTCTGTATTTATTGACTGGTTGCTGCTTTTCTACTGCCGGGCTGTGGGATTGGGAATGATTTGCTATATAAGCAGTTCTTCAGAGCAGGGAAATACAGATCAGATTGTTGTTTTTGGCATTGTGATTTTACCAAAAGGAAAGAACAGAGCAATATGCACAGCAGTGATGTTAAGTATACGGTGGCATCAGCTTATCTGTGTATCTGCAGTCCTTGAGTTCGGGTAAATGACTTCTTATCTTTCCAGATGAATCCTTCCAAAAAAAGAAAATCCTTTCCCAAATGCCTTTGCATGTTAAGTATTTCAGGAATCCAGGAACACACTACTTTGATCACACATCATACTAACTCCTAAATTCTGATTAACAAAACACAATTGCTTTGTTCACATAAAATACAATGTGTCACCCCCACAAAAATTGTTTACAGCTTAGTATGATGTTTGTTCGTATACCATGCTAAGACATTGGCTGCATTACCACAGCGTGCTGCTGTAAACTACCACATTTCATGTCCCAAAGGTGCTTCTCAAAAGGCAACTGGACTTTCTTGGATTTTCCTTGAAAACATTTTGCTTCTCATCCAAGAAGCTTTTTCAGTTCTGGCTAGAACCAAAGAAGCTTATTGGATGAGAAGTGAAACCTGGATGATTGAGAATCTCCATAAATATTTATCACACTTCATTTAAACCATGTAAGTGTATTGCGCAAATCCTTTATCCTGTGTTTTCAAAAGAGAATGTCTTGACAGAGAAACTGAGGGGAATGAAGAAAGCAGGAAATTCATTTCCAAATTTTAATTTTCATTTATTTATTTATTTATTTATTTATTTATTTATTTATTTATTTATTTATTTATTTATTTATTTATTTATTTATTTATTTATTTAAACCATTTATACTGTATATCCACCCATTTTATATTGAACTCTAGGCATCTCCCAATCAACAATTAAAGCAATATCAGTAATAAAATAACACATACATTTATTAAAATCATAAGCATTAAAAAAACTAACAGCTAATCTTCCACATGTAGTCCTTCATCAAATATCCTCTCATCCACTTGAGGAACTTGAGGCACTGTCACAGAAGAGAGGGGACTGACTTTTTCTCCAAAGCATCTGAGACAGGACAAGAAGTAATAGGTGGAAGGTCATTAAAGAGAGATCCAGTGTAGAAGTAAGGAGAAATTTTCTGACAATGAGAACAATTAATCAGTGGAATAGCTTGTTTCCCAGAGTTGTGGGTGCTCCATTACTTGAGATTTTCAAAAATAAATGGACAACCATTTGACCGGAATGGTATAAAGTCTCCTGCCTTGAGCAGGGGATAGGACTAGAAGACCTATGAGGTCCTCTGACCCAATGATTCTATGTTCTACCTCAGCACTTGGGGAGAAAGCAAAACTTCCAAAGCTCAGATATCACCGAGGACACTTCTAACAAATCCGCAACATTTTCATCTGTCTTTAGCTCATAATTCCATTCAACATGCAAAACCTTCCCACTTTCAACATGTAAAAAACAAGAAGAAAGTGAAGGAAGTGATTGGTCCATTAGTGGGGGAAAGTGGCAAGAAGGTAACAAGCAACAGGGAGAAAGCAGAACTATTTAACTCATTGTTTGCATCTGTCTTTACACAAAGGAAAAAAACAGACCAACCTACTAAAAATAGTGCCATAAAAAACAGAATAGAAACGCAAGTTAAGATAGGCAAGAAAACGGTAAGTGAGCACCTGTCCAGCCTAGACGAGTTCAAATTGCCAGGCCAGATGGATTACACCCCAGGGTTCTCAAGGAACTGGCAGATTTGATCTCAGAACCATTGAACTATATTTTTCAAAGATCCTGGAGCACTGGGGAACTAAATAAAACGAAATTCAATGGTGGAAAAAGTAAGGTTCTACATTTAGGCAAGAAAAACCAAATGTACAGGTATAGTATAGGGCAGTGATGGCAAACCTTTTAGAGACCGAGTGCCCAAACTGCAACCCAAAACCCACTTATGCATTGTCGGGTGCCGGATGGGTGTGGCCAATTGGAAGGGCGTGGCCCATTGGGTGGGTGTGGCTGTGGTGGTAATGGCAGACTGGGTGGGACTAAAAAGTTCAATCAATCAATTCCAACTTTGCAAGATCTTTTTTTTCCCACAAGAAGTTGAAATTGACTGATTGATTGAACCTTTTTTTTTTTTTTGCACCCACGGTGGCGGAGGCCTAAAGCAAAAACGTTTTATAAAACCCAGCTGAAGGCCCAGGACTGGGGCGACGGCGCGCGTGCCCACAGAGAGGGCTCTGAGTGCCGCCTCTGGCACCCGTGCCATAGGTTCGCCACCACTGGTATAGGGGGTACCTTGCTCAATAGTACTAACTGTGAGAGGGACCTCGGAGTCCTAGTGGACAATCACTTAAATATGAGCCAGCAGTGTGCTGCAGCTGCCAAAAAAGCCAACACAGTGCTGGGCTGCATTAACAGAGGAATAGAATCAAGATCACGTGAAGTATTAATACCACTTTACGATGCCTTGGTAAGGCCACACTTGGAATACTGCATCCAGTTTTGGTC